>NW_010235235.1:1105-34325 GCF_000690775.1 Eurypyga helias
ATATATATTTAATTATTTTGCTTTTTCAAATGAAGCTTGATTTTTTAATTTTTTTTTTAATGTCTGCTTATACGAATCAGCAGAAGAGCATCTCAGAGTAGGATAAAGATTTGATGGTTGAAACCTTGAAAACAAAGGGTTTATGATTATGTGCAGTGTTCAGAGTTCAGACTGACAGGATGCAGAACCTAAAATTATCTCTATTTAGTGACTTTCCAAAAGAATTGAAGGTTATTACTTGTCCATGGAAAGAAGCCTGAGAAGATCTGCAACAAGTTGGACACCAATTGTCCTGGAAAAAACCTGGGCCAAACTCAAAGGAAAGAGAGAGGAAGAGAAGAAAATACGAGTAAGACTGTAGCTCTGGGGTCTGTCTGACACAGGCTGGACAGGAATGATAGAAGCTGAAAAGCAGATTGTGTGGGAAAGATGTGAGCTCTGTTGTGACCCCAAAGGTCACCTAAGTCTGTGTTTCATGTGAAGGTTGAGCCTGTAATGAGAAATCTTTCTGACAAAACTTAGGCAGGGAAGTCACAAGCACAGCGAGGAGATGGCAACACACGGGCAAGGGTCTTCACCTATTCAGTACTCCTGGTACTCTTCTAAACCTTTCTGGTGAATTCAATGGCTTTGAGTCAGATTTGTAACATGCAAAAGACAATTTTAAGCAATTCTGATAAGACTTTCCAGCTTCTGTTGTGCCCTAGAGCACAAGGATCTGAACACCTTACTACCTGGACAAGCTGAAGTAATTTCTTTTGATCTGTTTTCAACAGTTCTTGAGATTTTAATTTCAAAGTGTAAAAAAACCATCCTGTCCCTCCCCCCTCCACCCAAAAAAAGGGAAAAAAAGAAAAAAACCCTCAATTAAACAAAACTTTCTATTCATTTCAAAAGATCTTTCTTCATTTCACAGTTGAAACAGAACCCATTATTTGCACTGCTCTATCTTTAGTGATGTGTGTCACTTCAATCTCAGAGTAACCTTAGTGAGAAATAAAATAGTGACTGACAACCAAGCTTTTAATTAAATGGGTTGATTCTATTGTACAAAATGGTATCTCCAAACTCATCTATTTTAGACAACTTTTCCAATTCGAGCTTCCTTCCAGAATATGTGAATGAAGAACTAATTTCTATTTCAAAGAACCAATTATTCCATTTGGTACAGAAGCATGCTGAAAGGCAGATAGCTATTTTCTCTTAAATTCAAGCAGTATGTCTAGCCAGTGGCATCTTTATTGATAGCAAATCTGCAACAAGACAAAACACATCTTCCGATTCTATTCTGGGCTTCATAAAATTTAAATTCACCTTCTAGCGCAATTGGACTAATGGAAAGTCAAGTATCAAGCTGGAAATAAATGTCTTAACTTATTTACTTCTATGCCTGATGTAACTTTCCCATGCACTGGGATAGTTAATAGATGCATGGAAAGAGCACTAGTCCTCTCGTGGAAAGGCAAGTTTAGAGGCGCTTCATAGGGGAGCAAAACCTCGAGGATATTCTGTTGCCAAAAGGCAGAACAATTTGTCCTTCTTCAGAGAAGCATTAGTGTATTTAACCCCCAGACTCTGTTTATGTCTCTGAACACATCTGCCACCATAAAAACCGCAACCACTTTGTTTCCCTCTTACCAGAGAAGCTGTGAGCTCCACTATGAGCAGCACTCATCCCATACCTGACCATCTCATGGAAATGCTGCAGAATGAGAAGCACAAAATGAAAGGTGAAATACATGGAGAATAGTAGGGAAAAAAAAAAATCTTGTATTGTGGGAGCTCATCCTCTGGAACTTGCAAAGGAACTGTGAACTACCAAATCACACGGTGGACTTGAGGATTTGCTGTGCAATGAAAATGATAAATGCAACTAAAAGGTAGAGAAGCAGCGGGGGCATGTTAAGACCTGGTCTAGAATCTTATGAAAATTCTGGATGCTTTTGTTTAATTGTGATATAAATCTCAGCAGGGCTACAACTATGACCATAATAACTGAATTTCCATCTCATGGGAGAAGACCAAAACAGTTTGGCTTCATTTTACAAGGCAGAAGAATTCAAAGGGGGTCTTGAGAACCACCAGAAATAAGAAGACATAGCTAAGCTGAAGGGCAGTGCTGCACAAAGACCAATGGACCCATAAACTATTAAGAAACTCAGGCTCGAAATAGGTATGAGTCCTGTCATCAGAGGGTAAAGAACCTTTTACTTTCCTACACTAATAATGAATAAATTCATTTTAGAATGAGTCAGAGTTCTTTTATAAAAACAATTACATAATGTGCTTGTCTGCAGTGGAAAATGAGATAGGAAGTTATAAAGCAGGAGCTTCTGTTTAGTCTTAAATTCCTTTACTGCTTAATGACTTTTCTATGTTATTTATTCTCCAAAGTTAATGAACGTCTCTCAACTGCTAGGCTGGCCTGTTGTAGGTATAGGAGATGTAGCAGCCTATGTACATTTCCCTGGCCTGGTGCTTTTGTCCTTTCTTCAGCAGTGGACCCTAATTTTACACAGAATGTCACATCGAATCTGGCTCCAGTTTCAAGAACAGATGAATTTTTATGAAGGGAAGGGACATATGAATGCTATTGTATTCTCTAAGAGGCATGTCTTTCCTGCATGTGTGCAGGGTAACAAAGGCTTACAGAGATGCCTGCTCACACATGCAGCCAGTTACTTCTGAGGAAACCCCCTCTACTTCTATGGGGGATGAACACCACCATGTCCTTCTCCAGAAACACCCTACTTGTTTGGAACAATCCCACTTAAGAAAAGGAAGCCTACTTGTTTGGAACAATCCCACTTAAGAAAAGGAAGCCTACTTGTTTGGAACAATCCCACTTAAGAAAAGGAAGCCCTGAGAGACCCAAGACCTTCTAGACCAGTTGGACATTTTTATGTAGTGGTTCATTTCTAGGCATTTAGATTGGTTAAATGTAGTGTCAAGGAAAAAAAAAAATAAAGACCCAGTACTTTGTTGATCATTAAAGAATCCAATAGGTAGTGTGAAAACCATGTGGATGTGGAGTGATCTGAGAAAAAAAATCAGGTAAGCATACATAATCACTGGTCCTTCTCTCTGTATGTCAGTCTGAGAATTGTGTATCTCCCCCTCTTATTGCACACAGTATGTGAGCTGTCACTGTCCTGAATAGAAATTCTGTGGAAGGTGTCAAAGCACAGTATTGAAAAACTATTTTGAAGCCAAGATGATAGAATGATTTCTGTAGATGTAGAATAAGAAATTACTCCTCAGTCAATTCACATTCAGCCTGGTTTCTGAAAGTCAGTTTATAGAGAAAGGCATGTATTGTTACAAGTAAAGGAATTCCTATTCTCTACCACAACTTTCCTTGGTTGAGTATTAATTAAAATAAACATGGGTGCATGTGATTGTATACATGCACATACACATAAAATAAGCATGATAATATCTTAGAACAGGGGTTGTCTGCTGACTTGAATTAACTGTGTGAGCCACATGGGCAAAATTGGTTACATTCCATAGAAAATACTGTGAAGAAATTCAGGCTATGCCTATACAAAAAATACATTTTTCTACCAAGAAAAAAACATATCACATTGCTGACAAGGATCTGTGACTGTGCAATATACATAGAAACATGCTAAAAGTCTTGTCATGACTGTTTTACTGCATCAAGCTTATCTAGAAGGCTATTGCCCAGGTAAAACAGAAAGCTCAAGCCCAGAGTGTAGGTTATGACTGCTTTCTTGCTCTCTGTGCCAGACAGAAAGATGAAAAACTCTTCCTAGAAATGAGGTTCAACACAAACTGTGCTTGCTCTCTTTGTACATAAATTTCTCTGCTTCAGTCACCACCCAGAACATGGCAGGACTGAACACCTGAAAGAAAGGGATATTTCAAGTTGTAAGAAAAAGCAGGTTGTTTTTCCTCCCAGCAGTCTTTAATGTCACACATCTCTGGCTTGACTGGTCAGGATTATTTTATGTCCCAGTAGTTTTCAGGAAATACCAGGTCTGGCCTTTCTGCAGCTCCCATTTGCTCTGACAGAGTCCTCACAGAACATAACCTGAGCTCTGCATAGTAAGAAGTAAAATAAACTGCATCTGGACCAAGGTAGTAGGTGTGCTCTCAGTTTATTTAAAACTAACCTTTTAGCCCTTGGCAGGAGTTTGTCAGGCTGTGAGGAGATACCTCAGGAATGGGCATCTATAAAGCAGAAGGGAGAGCAATTCAGAAATATGGTGGTGTCACGATGCTGGCCAGGTATTGAAGACACGACTGCAGTTGGAATGGTGTGCCCTGAATTAGCAAACTAACTGGCAGTTGGCTATTCAATGTGATTAACAGCTTTTTTGTGGCTTGCGTGCCTCATTCGGTGCCTATGTGTAGTGAGGGTCTGCTGTAGTGATGCAGGAGAATAAACAGTCTCTGGTAAGGGAGGCTGCAATACATGTAACATTCTGATCATTTAATTTAAACTCAGTTCAAAAGAATTAAAATGTCCACCCTTTAAAGTGGTCTTTAGTATGATAAATATGACGATATGGCAATAAAACAGGAAACTGTGACTTTGTTGTTCTGCGGTTTTATAGTTTGGCAGGGAAAGTGCTGATGAGCACATGAATGCATAAAAGAGGCTGAAGAATTTTGGCTGAGTCTCTGTTAATAAGGCTTATTGAAATACAAATATGCCACAAAAGTACAAAGCCAGCTAAAATATCTCACAGCTAAATCAGGTCGACTAAGACAAAGCCATCCCACTGGATGTTATCAACGCTGCTAACTCACACTGCTGAAGAATTAGTTTCAGTTTGCTTGCACAGACTAGTTAGCTGCTTTCTTCTCTTAGTGGGGGTCTGTCAGCCATACAATTGAAATTAATGAAACTCCCAGGATTCCTAAAGATGGCTTCTTTGGTTTTTTTTCTTCTGCAACAGACTTACTCTTCATCATAAGTAAGGCAGATAGGGAGGGAGGGGAGGAAGGTTGTGGCTAGCAAATGTTTTTTATTCAATAATTTATTTTTTCAAAAGCAGATTACCGTATTTTTCCCACTTTTTCTTCTTTGAATATGAGATGCTGACATCTGTTATTGCTGTCTTACAGTTTCAACCCCCATCACAACCATTTACATTGTAAAGAGTTTTAATTTCCTGTAATTGGTACTTAAGCATTCAGCTTCCTCTTAAAGACTACATATTACCCTCATGAAACTGAAATGATTCCTTTTTTCTTGGGAACACAGACAGAACAAAACGTAAAGTTTTAGTAAGGAAAATGTGTTCTCTTTCTTTCATCCAGTTTGATTCTGTGGGTAAGAACTGCTTGAGATTGTATTTTATCTTTGAAAGTTTTTTAGCATTTCTAAATGTAAAAATTTGGGCATATATCTGCAGTGCTGAAGAGAAATATAATTACTGCAAATTCGATGATCTGTCTTATTTTGTTCACAAACCTAATCCAAAAAGCCTCAACTCATTTATTATTTCCATTAATGTGCAATAGACTTCTGCCATTTCCACATTCTCTTAATGAGAATTCCCTTGCTACCACATTTAGTTAGTTAGTTAGTTAGTTGCTAGTTCATTTCAGTAGAATGAGAAACCACTAGCACAAAGGACTTAAAAAATTATCTGTTACAGAACTTCCTTGTGTGGGAAACAATTTCTTGCAAGAGACAGTGGCTGTTCTGTGCCGAGGCATAATTGGAGTTCAGTCACAGCATAAAGTGAATTTTTGTTTGACACAGGTTCTTCTGAACATCACATGGGACAGTACAGAAACCAAACTATGAAGACAGTCTGAGTGGAAGAACATAATAGTGGGAAGCCTCATCAAGGCTGATATTGTCCTATGGAACTAGGAAACAGCAGGGTGTGAGCATACTTCACTCTGTGGGTATGTCTATATGATAAAAGTATCTGTGGCTCATTCTAGCTCAGCCTGGGATTCAGGAAAAATCTGTAGGCTTTGGTCATGGCCCTAGAAAAGTCCCTAGCTGGTTTTAGAACTTGTTTCTCTCTGATAGCTACTGTCAATGTACAGCTTTGATGTAACATACACACTCTAATTTCTAACTCTAATAACTAGGCTTAAGAGCACCTCAAAAAAAAAAAAAGCAAATCTGCAATGGCCTTTTTAAAGAAACCAAACTATATACCTTGGTTAACTTCAGTATTTTAAGCAAATAAATTTCACATGGTAATATAGCAAATGCCATATTGAAAACCAATCAAAGTCAGTCAGCATCTGTCTCTTTGCCTCCGAGTACTTTGGAGCAAAGCCAGACTGTTTAGATATGTAATGGTTTTCTAATTTAAGTGGTTGAAAGTAGCCTTCAAACTTCAATAAAATTCCATAGACTTGTAAGAGATATAAATAATTTAGGTAGAAATATACTTTCCTAACTGAGCTCAACCTGTGCATTTTGGTGTTCTTCACGCTGTTTCCTTCAAAAGGAAAGTTAGATCAAAGGCAAGGGGACAGCTGTCCTTGCAATGAAGATGTTGAATATGTGCTTTCAGAATATGTCATGTCTTCTTGCATAGGGGAAAATGGCCCTAACAGTGAGGTAAAAGTTTATCTCCTGCCTGAAACATGAAATTTTGCCTCAACTATTATTAATTCCTGTAAAATAAGCAAGAATTACACTTGACCCTCCTAAAACTTACATTCAGATAGAGATAGAGATTTGTGGGAATCACCATTATTAGAGGATTCAGCGTGAGTGAAAGCAGTCAAGCAGTAAGCTGAGAAGGGGTGATTCTTGTAGTGTTGACCTACAATGTAAACTGGGCCTCAAAAAATTGCTTTCCAGTGGAGTTGCGGGTAGTATGTGTAGTACTTTGATGTACTATGGAAATAAAACCTAGTAGCAAGTAGAGAAAGCTGATACTCCAGGATCTAAGATTTCCCTGGCAGGCAAATTTGAGGTAGTGCCCTCTGGAACTGGTGCTGTGCTTAGTTAATTAACTAAACTTGTCTTACTCTCCTTGCTGTAACTATCCTGTTATAAATCCTGTCAGAGTGCACCTGCTGGGCTGCCGCTCTGGCGAGCTGGTCGGAGAAGGGCAATCGAGCAATTTGTATTGCTTTGGTGATAGTGGACTCTTGTGTAGCTGCACTAATTCATGCCATTGCCCTTGGAGAAAAGCGGAATAAGGAGAAACAGAAAAGGTTTTGTTCCTTTGTCCTTTGGGCTTTCAGGAGCTTAATGCACAACATGGGCAAGAATTATTTTACAGTGACAAAGACATAGGAGGAAACTATCTCAAAGGGACTGTGAATAGTTGGGGGGGTATTATAACAGAGTGAAATATGTGAATGACATGTTAAGTGTTCAGACAGTTTATTTACATTTCATTCTTTCAGCTGTTAGAGGAGCTGTTTCTAGGGATGAATGTTAGATGGAACAACTTGGGTTTCCTTAAATTAGGATATTTTTAATGAGGCTGATCAGGAATGTAATTTTTAATGTGAATTTTTGCCTGTGTATACATGGTTTTAACAGGCTCAAAAGCTGAATTTTATGTTTCATTCTTATATAGGTCTGAAGCCATCAGGAAGGAATTCATGTAGTAAGATGATTTTGTTCCTCCATAAACAAAAAATAGTAATAATATATTCATCAGTTTTGTTCATCTCTGGTTACTCCAGCTCAGCAAACGTGAAATATTTTCAGAAAGGAGCAACCAAATATTCAAGGCAGGAAAAAAATTTGCATCACAACATTTAATAGATTTAGTTAATTTGGATAATAGTATGAATAAAAGGGGACAATAGGAAGGAATATGAAGGCTCTGAACAGGTTCCATGTGAATCATGACATGGGTTACATTCTTTTGTGGATAATATAAACAATTATACTAGTATTTATAGCAATTTGTTTTGAAAGGGATTATATTTTTGGGAATAAACTAGTCTCTATCTGAAAAGACTTAAGGACAAACCTACCTTATAAACACAATTCTTTTCTGTCAGGTTCAGCCTCATAATTACAAAAGTATTCCCAAAAGGAGGCAAAAGATATTTTGCGGATTATGTTTATAAGATATTCTTTTTTAACAGAAGGGCCATAGATCAATGCAGAGTTGCTGATTTAGGTACTTAATGGCTTCCATTATCATTGAGTGCATTGAAATTCTAAATATTTATCCATGTGAAAGAAAAGGAACTACTCCATTGTACAAATAGGAAACTAAACTTTTGAATAAATATTTAAGTGACTTGTCCAAGGTCATGTAAGGATTCAGGCAGACTGGGGACTCAGTGTAAACCTTGTTTCTTTATTCACTGGACTACCTGAAGCTGGTAGGAGAGAGGTTATTAGAGGCATCCAGTTTTCGCTGCCAGAAATTCAGAGGTCACAACACACTCTCGTGTAAGCTCTGCCTGAAGAGCCATATATATAAAGGTCTTTTTATCTTACATCTGTCTCTGCATATATGGCCTACATATGTGTCCCCGCATGGACAGGGTCAAGGACAGTAACTTAATTAATGATTAAATATTGTAAATTTTGTGACAGTATGTGGAATATTTTGGAAACACTTGCTATAAATGCATTTAAATAATTTTAAAAAACACTACTCTTTGATACAAGCAAAAAAAAAGCAAGCAAACAAAAAACTATTATGAGGACACATGCATCTAGAAATTGCAGAAGTAAGTTTCAAAATATGGTTATAAATTGGCCAGACAAACTAATAGATTGAAGTCAGGTCTTTAAAACAGCCAAACCAAGTTTTGAAGTAGCAAAGGAAGGTTGATAACTCTTTCAAAGAATTACCTGGTGGTAATTTAAGTGGTCCTTCATGAATTACATTTATGTTTGTCTCTAAAGACAGTTTTGCTCTCTGTATGCCCAGCATCAAGAATTTAGGAATACTTTTCCTTTGTAATTATTTTAGAGCCATAGAGTGTTCTGTTTTCAGTAACTACTGGGAAAATAAGATGAAAGAGACCTTTGGAGAAACGATTTTTTGTAGACTTTGTGTTGTTCTTCAAAAATATATCTCTTAGGAATAGAAGTTCAAGGATTCTGTTTTTCAGTTAATTGAATTCAATATAATATTTTCAAAAGTTCTGTGTTCTGAGGTATTTCAGAGAGTTTTGTCTATTGATTCTAAATGTGTGCAGTATGCAGAAGTGTTGCAGCAATGTAGATACAAAATAATGTTGACGGAAGGTGAAAATGAAGTAGAGGTAAGAAAACTGAACAGAAGAAAACCCCAAACATCTAAGAACAGAGAAGGCAAATGCAGCCACATTACAAGTACAGTTCAGGATGTGTCCTGTGATCCATGTTTCCATATGTACACCTTGTCTCTGTTGTGGCTCCATTTTGTGATGATTTTACTGTCTCTCCGCATACTTAGCTTTTAATTAAGAAAAAATGAGGTATGCCAGCAGAGCAGGAGTTTTGCTGCACACTAATAAGTGCTCTCCAATTTAAGGCAAGGCATTGAACACCACAGGGATGCAAAGGACAGGACCCATTCATGCAACAGAGTGAATTTAGCTTTAGCATGTGTTCTCCAAATCTTGTGTGCTGTTATTCACTAGATTGGTTGTGTACCTGATGATTGTGGATGAAGTCTTATTGCACTGAGAGAAGAAAGCAGCAAGATGGAGGAAAGTACTTAATCACAGGTAATGAAAATATGATTAAATCCCTCTAAGGGTAAAGGTAATTAACTGATTAGGTGCTTTTCCATTTATGAGAGAAATTTAAGCACATGCTTATATAGCTCCTAAAATAGTTTCAGTAGGCAACTGGTTTCATAGAATCATAGAATCGTTTAGGTTGGAAAAGACCTATAAGATCATCAAGGCCAACCATTAACCTAACACTGCCAAGTCCGCCACAAAACCATATCTCTACACACTTATAAATACAAGGCGCACAATCTTTCTCTATTAGAACAGAGACGATCTCTTTTGTTTTATTTAATTTAGATACAGACTTAGGATATAAAATATTTAAGAGAATTTTAAGAGTTTCTGTATGCTAAGAAGATTGAATACAACAAAGAATGGTCAGAAATGAATTTTCAGTCTTAAATATTTGAAGTAGAGACCAAATGGTCAAAAATTTGTCACTGTGACAACTCAGAGACAAATGTTTTTTTTTTCTTTAACACCTCTCCTCTGCTTTTCACAGCTAGAGGCAGAGAAGCATGAAGACTGTGAATAAATATGACTGAGAAAATATTTTAATATTTTCAAAGAAAACAAGCATGCCCCAGTTCCATAATTTCTGCAGTGTAAATTTACTAGATCAGGTAGTATTTGTTTTCTTTATTGAGAGGGATGACTAAATACTCCATTACTTCCAAATATCTTCAAAGGTCTTTTGTAATCAGAAAGAGCAGGAGATTTCTGTCTTTTTCTTCTAACTCAGTTTTCTGTAAAATCCATGTCACCAGTTGTTCATTTAAAAAAAAAAAAAAAAATACAGCATCTGAGAGAGTCAGACGTAGTAAAGAAGGCATCTAAATTACTTTGTGTAGTAATGTTTATATTATGTTTTAAAAGGCATGAAAAATTATAATGGTATAGGCCTCACTTAAATTTTTTTTTTCCTTAAGCATATTTTCTTATCTTTTGCGTACTCCTGATGGAACTTTGAAGACTCTGGTAATGAGTTAAATTGAGGTAAGTTAGAAATTAACACCACAATTGCTGCTTGCATGGGAACAGCCCTCTGGCATAACTCTGCCCTCTGCTTTTCACTTTAATTAGAAGAGGTTTCAGAGCAGGCAGATGGAATAAGGAATTTGTATGACAGAAGCTTTAAATCCAAGAAAATATCTTGATACATTCTGAAGCAGTCCTGATTCTTAGTACTCTTGATAGTGGAGCTTTTCTAGCTTTAGTGGTTCAGTTGCAACTCTGAAAAATGAGATATTTGGAATTTTGTTCTTGATTGTCTTTAAAAATAAGAAAATAAGAATGCAAGAGGAGGAAGAAATTACAATAAGCTTTTCTTGTTTTGAAGTAGAGCATGCAAGCCCCTTGTACTACATGTGTTGCCATGCAGCGCTTCTGAGCGAGTGTTCTCTTTAAACCATTCTTCAGCATTAGGACTTTTAGTTCTTAAACCAATCAATATATTCCTGATTAACAGTGGATGAAAGGGCAGTACATTAGTCTTTAAATTCATGCCTGCAAAAATGAGAACATAGTCTGGCCCAAATGTGAATCGCCTTGTCTTCATTTCAGTGTATCCAGGTTGCTGTCGATATTTATTTCCTTCCTTCCCTCCTAATTGCACCTCTATTTTGTATTCCATTGGATTCTAAGTAAAAAACTTTTAATTATGAAAGGAACAGGGTGCTTAGAGCTTTATAGACTAGAAGAAGTGTTAGTTAAGGTTTGGGGGAGAGGACTTGCTCCTGCCTGTTTCCCTGCAGCACCTTGCTTTCATAATCTGAATAGCACAATTGAAAATCTGCTCAAAGCTCTGAAAGAATAAATAGAATAACACTGTTACTTTTCTGTTTTTTAGAATGTCCTCTTCAAGACTTTTAGTCTTTTAGTACTTAGATAACTGTTACTTTCTTTCATTTTTAACCATTGTGGTGTCTAGCAGTATTGACATATATGTACAGTGTCAGGCAGAGAAAGTCTCGAGCTTCTACACAACTTTTTAATATTTGTCAGCAATGTTTTTTCTCTGTTTTTACATTTTTTTTTCTCAAGCTGCATTTCCTTAATGTCTCCCACATTTATCTCACAAGAATATATACTTATACCACAAGCAAACCCATAATATATGTAGCAACTTCTAAAATATTTGTGCAACATACTACAAATTGCATCACAAAGAGAACAATATTTAGTACATCTCTTTTGTCTTCATTTAGATGGAGAAAACACTGTAGTGGGGTGGGAGAGGGGGGCGCAATTCAGATTTTAAGGCTTGGTTCACATTTGAACTAATTTACATGTGTTCTTCAAAGCCTTGCTTCTTGAATATGTAAAATTTCTATTTCTCAAATTTCTATTTGTCTATCCTAACCCTCCTGGCAAACAACATTGCTGAATAATTTCTACTAAAACTTACTGAAGCATGAGGTCTCAAAGGCGTTCAGTTGTGACAAGCTTAATGAAATTGTTCTCCAAAGAGAATGAAGAGACCATCTTATGCGCCTTCAGTGAATGAAAGGCAGAAATGCAAACATATGCTTTACTAGATATCAGTGAATCGGCATTGGAAAGCATTATCATCACATGGATTTGAAGAACACCTGGCTTCAGGATCAAAGCTTGGTTTGCTTTCTGAGAAACACCCGAGATGAAAGACAGAAAAGAAAAGCCTAATAGTACAAAGAGGCTGTAGAGTTGGGGCGAAGCAGTTATAGCAATGAGTTTTCATAAGCCTGGAAAGAGCTTGTTTAATCAGGTTACACTTTTTATTTGATGTAACTGTTGCTAAGATTAGAGGATTCTTTAAAAAAGAATAATTCAGACATTGAAAAATACAATGAAAGAAACATTTCCCTTAAAAATCAGGGTATTTCTTTTATTGGTGCTGCCAATCACGTAAAGAAAGAAATTAATCTCTTTTATGCCATATCTAAATACTTTAAAGGAGTATGTTTTTAAAAACCTGTCTCATTTTTCACTCTAATCAGGAGATGAAATTTAAGATGCTAATAGTTTGGAAAATATCACCTGGAGAGCATATGAACTTAATCACTTCTGGTCTTGACTTGTGTTTAGGGAATTTTAACTGAAAACCTTGCATGTGCTCCTCCAGCAGATCTTTATATTAATTTCTGTTTTCTCCACATCAGTCATGTGGATTTGATTTGCACTTTAGACCTTGGTTTTCTGGTTTATGTTTGCTGGTGTCCAATCAAACTTTGTACTTACTTGTCAATGCTATTCATCTTCATCATTCAGATTCACAAATAATGTATCCTCTGGAAAATTTTGAAAAAAATAACTTTTACTTCTCTAATTGTGTTGTGCGAAACATGTAGGTGCTGTTACATGAAATGGTAGTCCCAACACCTTGAGTTGAAAGGCAGCTCAGTTACAGATGAAAGATGTGATGTCCTATGTTACATGCAAGACAAAAAAGCCTTTAAACCTTGCAGTGCAGTGCTGGAAAGCCAGAGGTCAGGTCAGAGTTGGTAGCAGTCTACTGCAGATTTTTTGTTTTAGATCTGTAAAAGTTTTATGTCATTGCACTAACGTACTTAGGGCTGTACAGGACCTCTTACGTAAGTAAAACTAATCATCTGCCATCACAGATACTGCACAATGCAATGACATTCATAACTTTACAGCGGACAGCGGTTTAAATAATAGTGGTTTGGTTTGGGTTTTTTAAGTCTCCAGTGATGGAGACTGGAAAGGTGTTCTACATCCTAAACATTCAAAGCTCTAAGATTAGAAAACTTATCATTTCTGTAAAAGACACTTATAAACATTTTATATCTCTTTCAAATATGTAAGTTACATGTTACTGTTCTTTAACACTTTCTTGTCTGCTTTTGAATTCATCACTTTCATCTTCAATTGGACCAATGTTTCACAAATTTTCACTAGAGCATATATGCTGAAAGACTAGAGATGGAAGAATTGCTACATTTCAGTTGTCTATAAATCTTGCTAAATCATCAAGTCAAAGAAGCCAATTTCTTTTTGGTAAACTGTTATATTTTGTCCCCATTTCCTCTTTACATGTGTGTTCATATTGCTTCCTTCAAAATTTGTTCAAAAAATTTTTATACTTTAGACATCAGATTACCAGGTGTGATAATTCCTTAATCAACTTTGTCTTTTTTCTTGCTGTAAATATTTTGTACTTTTCATTAATCCCAGATTTAACAGAGTTAGTGAAGGTTTTCGTTACCAGACTTAACATGTGTTTTGCCGTCTCTTTCAGGTTTCTGTTGAGTTTTTTGAGTTTTTCTTTCCTTTTCAGTATGGTCATTTCAACATCTCTGTTCTCATTATGATCTTGCTTTCATGACTTCAATGCATTCATAATGAAAGCTGAGAGTATTAATTTTATTTTGGATACTTGCTTAGATTACCCCTCCGGGTTCTTCACTTAGGAGACTTACTTTTTATTGTCTATATCTGTTTCTTTAACTGTTTATTTTATTTCTTTGTAAGTTCTCGCCTCTCAGCTTGACTTCTGTCAATCCTTCTTTTGCCCTACATTTCTTGATAGCTAAGATGATAGCTTGCTAATTGGTGCTTTTCCTGTTCATTAACCCTATGCTTGTGCCTGATATTTTTATTGGAGTGATTAGGCTGGGTATCCTGTCCTCCTCCTTTTCTTTTCTCCTTCCTTGACATACAGATTCTTGATAGTCTTAGGTCTACAGCTCATGGAGATTTCAGGTTTCCATCATCCAAGTCTCTGCACTTTTTAGCACACTGCAATGAATCAATTGATTTTCTTAGTTTATAAAATTTAAACCTTACACAGTGCCAAACATAGTACTGTTTATCTTCCTTTTTAATTTAAATTGAGACAAATCATAATGACTCTATTAAAGTTTAAAATGTGTTCTGTGATTTTTAGTCTCCTACGTATTTATGAATTTAAAAGAAACTGATCTTTAATTTTTTTCTTTTTTTTATTTAGTGAGAATTTAGGGAAAAACTGACAGCTTTATATTTCAGCTGACGGTTGATATTTTCTGATGTTACATAGAATTCCAACAAGCGGGCTGTATGTTGTTCAAACCTAAACCTAATCCAAAGCAAGAGAGCAATAGCAGGGCATACTGCAGCATTCTTGCTTTCAAGACAATCAATGACCCTATAGTATGGGTCTCCTCTTTCATTACTATTATTCTTCTGTAAAAAAGAGAAATGACAGCAAGCAAATGTCTAATACATATTCATTCAAACTCCTTTCCAGAAGATGTACAAAATGGATTTATGGATGCTCAGGAACATAGAAAGTAGCTTCATCCTCATTAACAACCATCTCTTCTACTATTTAATCTGCCAAATATGCTGTAATAACAATCTTTTAAACTTGTATTTCCTTATACCTAGTTATCTACTCTCCACTTGTAAAAATTCTTCTTTTACTTTCTTAATAATCTTATTCATAGATCTGTTTTCCAGAAAAATTACATGTCCTCTTCTATCTTTGTCTGTCTCTTCAGATGCCTCGCAAAGAGAAGATTTTTAAAATAATTACTTCCTCTTTAATTAAAAGTCAACACCAATTGGAGTCAGATTGTTTTGAAAACCTTCAGTTCTTTCATATTACAACAGCACCAATTGCTTCCCTCTTCTGTTTTGTTTTGTTTGTTTCAAATCCAGCTAAAAAGTTAGTTGTACTTCCCTGGCTGGCAGTCTTCCAGAATAATAGTAATGTTCAGAAATTGATTGAATTGCTCTGTCATTTCAGAGAGCAAATTAAATCAGAAATGCACCTTTCTAACTGTTACTCCCTTAATTTCCTTATTTTGCAACCAGTGCACAGGAAACAGTTCCCAGTCCAATTATCTGGAACACTGAGATCTTTAAAAAATGCACTCGAAGCTCAAGGGACACGCAACATGTGGCACTGCAGAGCAGCTTAAGCCAAAGCTAACATCCTGCCAGAAGTTTAATGCATGAAAACACAAATAGAAGTAAAGCAAAAATTTAACATCTTGTTTTCAGTGTTTGCATTAGGAAATTGACAAGTTGTCTAAAAGTGCTTCATGGAACTCAATTACATGAACTTAAGAAGAGTAGGAAACATTGCATAAACCTCATGACATTCATTACAGGGTATCATTAATATTTAATTATTGTAAGCTGCTAATCAGTAGTTAATATCTTAGCAGTTCCTGTGCTTTGCCATGTTCTGGGTGCTGACCACTGGACAAGGTCCACCATGTCCTGATAGTCCCTCCCTAGGGGGGAAAAGCACGGGTGACACCTGTACAGCCGCTCAGACTGCTGCTCTTTGTAACACCACCCGAATGCACACAGCGTCCCAGTGGGGCTGCCGGCTTTCTTTACCGCAGTGTTGTATGTACCTACCTGACCTCAAACGTTAGCAAGCAGGCTGCATGTTAGATTCCTGACAGGTTTTATAAGAAAGACTCAAATAGAGCAATTCTGGTTTGTACGTCTCAGGAGATGTTTGTTCTGTATTTAGCCCAAGTACTCTTCTCAGCCATGTCAATGGGATGTAAAAGGAAAGATTCCAAATGGCAAGAAGAACCCCATGTGGCCAGTACTTAACACTGATGTCTCCATAGCACTGTTCTACATCCTCCTCCACTTTAAAATATGCTGTTAGAATAAGTTCACAGTATCACATACAGCTTTAATTTTTGGTTTAAAGGATGAATATACACCTATCAGCATATATCAGAGGCTTTTTTTCTCTCTATAGAACACTATTCTTCTATTCTGGTGACTATTGACTTTTCTTTTTGCCTGTTTGAAGTATGTGAATCTCCCTGAGTCTGTTAAGGTTAGAACTTCTGGAGAATTTCTTCTTCCTTTTCTTTTTTTCTGCACTTCATGTATGGATCTCATTGTCCTCTGATCAGAGAGACTCCAGTCCCATTCTAGCTGGCAGATTAGAAGGGAAATTTATTCCTGTCATCATCCGAGGAAAGTTCAGTAGCCTTTCCCCCACAGCTTTTCTTTTGAATCATATGAACTTTGTGATATAAAAGACATATTGTATTTATAGCATTTTATTTCATGCTTCTAACTTATTTCAAATGCAGTTTTGCCTTTTTTTTTTTCCCTCTTCTTCTTTCACATATGAGAAAATACTTTAAGTGCATATGTTTACAGTACTTCACAATACTGAGGTCAAAAGACCAGGCCTTGGGAAGGGAAAAGAAAAAAGTATCTATTCTGGAACACTATTGAATGCTTCAGTTTACCATGTATGTTTTCATTATATTGCTAGAAATTAATAATACACCGATGCCTCTGAGTAGTGAAGTTAAGAAAGAGGAACCCAACAATCATGTAGTTAACAAGAAGTGTCCCATTGCTTCCCAGGGGTCTTAAATTTCATCTGCTATGAAGAATGCTTTGCTTTTCAGCAGTTTCAGCAGAACAACCTAGATGGGGGTTGGAGGTGAAATGTCATTTTCTTCAACCAATCTATAAGATAGCCCTTCAGACTGCCACACTTGAATAAAGTGGTAACTCTTGCTATAATGCAACATGTCTTTGTTTTACATGTTTACCTACTTTTCAATTCATGGCATGATTCAACTATCTCCATGTATTCTTGTTTAGGAATAATTCATACAGTAATACTGAATAATTTGACCTAAAATTCAAGAAAACAGCTGGGCTATTGGATTTTTTTTTTTCCTAGAAAATCTAAAAAATGTAAAAATAAAAATATATGTAATACCAAAAATGTTACACAAAAATAATAATTGAAAAAAATATTCAAGATGGTCTCTGTACTATAAAGTGTAATATCTTACAGCTGTTAGTCAGTCAATAGTCCACTTTTTGGAAAGAACTTTTTCTTGGTAAATTAGTAAACCACTTTATAATACTCTGAAATCTGCTGTAGACTTGTGAACTAAGACTTCTTGCATTTAAAGTCACATACAACCATCAGAAATTTTGTTCCTTGAGTGAAAAATGTAATTTTTATATGTGAGCAAGTATTATGCACAGCCAACAATTTCACGTTTCTTGTTTTTCAGATATGGAATTTTCAAAGAAAGCTCAGAAAAGGGTTTTAGAGTCATTCTAAGAAAAAGCATGCAGGAACTGTTCTTATTCTGTTCCTGCTCAGTGACAATTTTTTCCATTAACACACAGTTCAGACTGAATTTACTGCAGCTCTTAAGGGAAAGGTTGAATTTTCACCAGTTCAGATGAAAAAGTAAAGAGGAAGAAGACTCCAAGATGTATTTCTGGAATTAATTCTCCCCTTCATGTATGAAAGAAGGTTTAAAGTCAATATGATTGCAAAGAGCTCCAAAATGAGAACCCTCTTCCCAGTATCCAGAAATTATCACCTGTCTGTCTTTTAGTTTCTCTCCCTCTTAAGTAGGAGTAGATAGTTGCATAGCAAACTCCTGTTTCTTAAGCCCGTCACTCAGCAGCATGCTTTGCCACATGCAAGGTCATGAAGTGACATTTTTGTCACTTTCCAAGGGAAAAAAAAGGAAAAGAATTATAGTGGGCAGGGGATATTTTTCTTTTTGCAGTCAAGAACTATACAGTAAAAATGTTTTTCAATTATTTTGAGTGCAAGGTGTATTTACGAACATCCACTGATGCTGATTTGTGTATCAACTCCCAGTGGCCTTAGTGAAAATTGTACATGCCGACCAGTGACAGCACATCTTTCAGAATTGCCTTTTAAAATTAAAGGGAAACAAATTAAAAAGGAGACAAAGTGTTTCACCTCATTTACAGCCTTTCTCACTACTTCACAAAGTTCAAATGATAGTGGCAGTGTTGCAAACCCAGTTTCATTAGACTGAAACTCCTCACAGCTTAGGAAATTCCACATTTTTCCCTGTCTTAAAACTGACGTTTCATTAAATGAAGACAAACTATACACACATTAGCAGCTTGTATGTGTAATACTTTACCAGCCCGTTTCAATTAAAATAAAAATTAGACACAAGATGTTCCAGAGAGTTTTTGTGCAACATACTATGATTCTCAGATTCCAGTCAAAAAATACTGTACTTGGTGTGTTTTTACAGAAAAATAAATGATCATGTGTATGCATGAAAAATTATGAGAATTTAGTAAAAGGGAGATACAGTCTGCTTTAATGAATTAGACTTCTAAATTTGCTATGTAACCTTTAATCATGCATTTTTGCCCATTTTCTTCAGCAATGTAAAACAGGGAAGTGATTTCGCTAAAAATCTATTTATTTGTCCAATGACACAGCCACATACTGGTAGGTGCAAAGTTTTGTGGTTTAAAACAATTTTTAATTACACTTTTCTGTGCTTTTAGTTTATGTGTTTCAAATGGCAATTAAGAGTAAAAACATAATTTTTTTTTTTAATTTTTCATTTTGAAAATTTTTGATTTAGAAAATATATTTGTGTGTAAGTATGTATATAATTTCCTTCATACTTATGTATGGACTATAATGTATATTTTGAGGGAGAGAGTGTATGTGTGCATCTGCGAGTGACTGTGCCCATATGTACAAGGACTTTCTAAATTTTGAGTCCTCTTGTTTTCTTTCAATCTGCCTTTTGCAACATCAACAAAAGATTTTTAATGCTTCTCTTTCTTTGCTAAGTTCACACAACAGTAAGTAAATTTAGGTTTTGGATTTCAATCTAGAAAACAAAATGGAAATGAAACGCATTGTGCAATATGTCTTTCCAACCTGTGTTTTATGTTTCATTACCAGGTCTCTGTTTTAGTTTGATGACTATTTGTGTAATGAAATTCTGATATTCCTTTACCCAAATAGGGTGTTTTCTCTGCTTGGATAGGTTTAAGATTGTAGTGTCTCTCTTGATTAGAAGTTAATGTCTTGTTTGTGAAATGTATCTTTGAACACTGAATTTCTTTGCTCTGTAAGTTTTATTTTTAAATCCAGACTTCTTCAGGAGTACTGCAGTCTCAGTTGTACTCAGTGTACACCTAACCAAGTCTGCAGGTAGTATTGATTAGTTCTCAAGTTCATCAGCCAGATCAGAACACTGAGAGGAAAAAAAATGTCTTCAGATTAAACAATTTTTTAAATCCCCTTACTTTGATGGTAAAACTTTTAATGTAAAATGAAATACGTTATTTTCAAGCATGCTTGGAAAGAAGTAGAAGTCAAGGGCTAAACAGTCAGGCACTGCCAATAACAGAGCTATATATCATGTTAGCCTATCGAGGGCTCAAGAATGAGGAGACCGTGATTACGGCACCTGACTTCCCTTCTTCACCTACCATCGGGGCTACATGCTGTCCCATGCTACCGCCCATCTGCCTGAAGCAGGTGACTGTAGTTGTCTGGCAACCTCTTGAAAGGGTTTGAAAGAGGGATAAAGGTAGGGAGAAAAACACTTGAGAGGAGGATATATAACCTTAGTTTTCAATACGATTGCCGAGAGCTGGGAATTAAGATGTGTTTAGGGCAAAAGCCCTCATACTCTGCGGGTGAGGGTGTACTCAAAATGTATGACTACTCAATTTAAAGTAAGAAACAGTGTAGACAAAACTAAAACAATAGTTTTATCAAATTAATTACATAATAAGTACATAATTAATAACATGTGATTACATAATTGCATAGTGTACGTATAAAACATATAAAGATGCTATCTTGCATTACTGTATAATAATTTTTAAATATTAGATAACATTCACATAATGTGTTGTATAGAACATTGCATAATTGTATAAAATAATAATGTATTATTATAAATACATAAAGGAAAACAAAGCAAATATAGTTATTTTTTGTATGTTTGGATTGCCCTGAAATCAGCTGGAGAAGAGCTCAGCTTTTAGAAAGCCCTCCAGACAAAGAAGTATGAAAGAGGTGACAGTGCTGAGTAAGTTCTATTTCTGGAAGTTTTGTCCTAGTCAGTCTCCACACTTAAACCTGTAATTTTAATCCTAAAATATATTAGGGGAGTATAATTTCTGTCAGCTTTCCTTAGCCTTCAGAACAAAGTTTTCCCATTTCTGGGGCATCATGTCTTCAAAATCCTAATAATTAAGGGACAAAAACTATCTTCCGAAGTCTGTGGCAGAAGAATGTCAGTGAACATCCAACTAAGGACTCTGTGAGGACTAAAGTTATCCTCCAAACCTTCCTCATTATTTTCACCTTCTGTTGCCTGTTGCTGCCTCTCCGCACCTCTCAAAGAGCTCCTGGGAATTCAGAGAATGTATTGTACAAAACATGTCTCAAACTCAGCAGATCAGGTTATACCATTTAGATATGATACTCTTGAAGTGCAGCTTTCAAAAATAAGAAAAAAGCTTTCTCAGTGTCGTAGACTTTCCATATGCTGATTCTCTTACCAATGCTACTTGACCCTGACAATTTTCTTCAAACTCACAGCAGCTTACACTACTTACAGATAATTTCCTACATGTGAAACCCCTACTAGTTCAGCAAGACTTAATAGATTGCACGGGACAGAGCTGAAAGTCAGCATGGAGCTAAATTTTTGCCCTGCAAGTAGTTAATCAAAGGAGACCACTGGAAGACCTTCAGGGGAAACAGGTTATGTTTTCCCTCTGTTCTTGCCTCTCAGGAGAGCAACACATGAAGTGAGAAGCAATGGAGCCGTGCAGGCTGTGGGTCCCTCAGGGACTACTGGTCCTCCTCACATCAGTACCAGCTTCTCTTCCCTGCCTAACCTGCAGGTCCCTGGCAGTCCCTGCTGTCTGCAGCAGGATGACCCTGCCAGCATGTCATATCTTTTTATGGAGATGTATGGAAACCTAGGAGCCAAGTTAATTCTGTTTCAAAAGATGTTTGTAAAGGGCAGAGAGGAGAGAGCTCTCCCTGCACCACAGAATATATTTACTGCTCACTTCATGCAGGTTTCTATTTCCCTGCTTACAAGAAATGGAAGGGAAATAAATTAAGACAGCTCCTAAACTTCATAAACTGAAGTCAACAGGGAAAGGATTGCCCTTTGAATGCCTGGTCTCAACTTCAGTGATTTTTTTTTTTTTTTTTTTTTTGCAGCAGAATGTAATCTGGTTTTAATGTGCCTCTCTTCATGATACAGCCAGGTGGTGTTTAGGCATAGCAGATGAAGTCAGATTACCCATGTCACTCTTCCTTTTTAGTCTGGCATGAATATATTGCACATCAGTTCTTGATAATGCTTAGCTGCTGGATTAAAGATGCTTTTGACATTTACTTTCTCTCAGGAGCCCAAAGAACCAGCATACTCATGCCAGGCAAATAACTGACAGTTATTCACCATATCATAGTCTGAGCCATTCTGTACTGTGACTCCTTCTGACCTCATAAGGTAAGTAAAACTGGTATTTGTATTACTTGAAGAGAACCTTCCAGCGAACACCTTGAACACTCCCTGAGTGGCACAATTTAGTATGTTGCTCTTGTTATCAGCTCACTCCTTAACTCTGCTTTGGAGATCAATGCTCGTGAGCCACCCAGGAGGTCTAAACCCAAGTTTATTTGGAGCTACTCTGCAGCTAGCAACAGTAAGAAATAATATCTTTAGGAGTAGGTCAGACTTTGTAGAGGATATAGTGTATTAAACACACTTAGGATCCCAAGGGAATGCAAGGATCTATAAAATACCAGATTCTTAAAGGGTCTCATCCACTGCCAACTGCAGTAAAATAAAACGCATCGTCAACTTGCATCGGGTCCTTTTCTGATTAAAAAAACCCAACCAACCAACCCAAACCAAACCCCAAAACCCCACACCTTAATTTTCCATCCCTTCTTTTGGAACCAAGGTCTATCTTGCCCTGGTACTGCCACACTTCTTTATCTGCATCAGCAAAGTGTGCAACCCAGTAAGATTGAATTTAGAGAGCCAAACAGTGCTGAGGCCCTAGCAGGTTTACTTTCAGAGTGAGGGGTTTGCTTGAGAGTCGCTTCGGTGTCCTCCTGTGAACTGAAACCATATTACCAGTTGGACCACATTAGGAACAACTTTGGGACACAATTTGTGGTTTAGTTCCCTGCAAAAGCAACCCCGGTAATGGACTCTGACACGCCTGCCCACTGATAACCAACCTGCAGTAGGTGGGGATGATGCACTTTAAAAGTCCTCTTCTGCTCCAAAACAAGCAATGCAGAAGCCAGCTCTAAGAAGGACTGCAGCAGAGTCACCTTTTCGGTTGTGCACAGACTCAGTTATGCAGGGTTAGTGGTGGTGCTGGCCACTCCTTGCTCCACCCAGGGAGCAGGAGTGAACAACCACTCCCAGGGCCCCACAGTCAGGGCAGGTGGGCAGCTCCCCTGCCACAGGCAAGGTGGTGTCTTTTGCACCTGTATAGCCCCAGTTAGTCATCTGGCCTCTCATCTGATTGCTTGGAAAGGATCCCAAGACACTTAAAAATGAAAGGCTGTAGGTCCCTGATGTTTTTGTCCAATGGAGGTGATGAGTAGATGCTGTCCAAATAATTTGGCCCTCCAGTTGTTACTGCAGTACAATGTACTTGCTGCCTTACCTTTGGTTACTGCACAGCCTTGCTGTGAAATGTAAACATTTGCAGCATTTTTTTTTATCCAAGTGCAAAAAATATTTTACTAATAGTATTATCAAAAGTAGAAGGTACTTAAGGGACTTTCAGAGGAAATGCATTTGGGACAAGCTATGATGCCTTAGTTGAGCAATGCCTGACTTGACTGATGAATCCAGACCTATTGCTATTTTAATGTTTTCTGTGGAGACTCTTTTTTGCTATACCTACGTTCCATGCCGTGCTGTTGCATTCTGAAATAATTATTTAGCAGAAAGTTTAAAATATACCCGCCGAGTACAATGATATAGGCGGATTTAAACACTATAAATCTTCTTACAGAAGCTTCTGAGGGAACCAAAAGATTACCTTTGAGACCATATTTCCTTCCAGATTGCAAACCTGTCCTAGACCTGCCTAGAGAATATCAGTAAAAGCTGCTTCCAATCCCCACCTCCAGATGTATCTGAAGCCAGGGAGCAAAGTAAGAGCAATTAAAGCAAATGTTTTCTCTCAAAACATATGCTAATGCAAGATTGCTCAGGAAACTAGATGATCTTGGCAGAGGGTCTTTAAATAGTATTGTTTTGGGCAAAGCAGTATGAGATGCCTGAGGCTGAGAAGAGCTTGAGGAAAACTGGCATGTGGCCCTGAAAGAAGTCTAAAGAAGGGGCTTTGGGGTCACAGCGTGGACTAAGAGACAGCTGAGAGGATCACCAAACATGTCACAAGGTGTTTAGTTTGAAAGGGCCAATCTACCATCACTATAATTGTGAGCTATAACCTGAGTTAATATTATCAGTTGTCTGTCAAAATTATAAAACTCCTCTAACTAGTCTTAGTTTGAAATCTAGGAATGATATTTTTCTTATTATATTCTGCATTGATTCCTACTACAGATAACAAATCATTTTGTTGAATGGCTTCTTGTGGAAAAAAAAGTATCTTCCCAGTTTTTGTTCCCAGATTTTTGTGGATAAAACTGTAACCCGTACCATTTGATATAAACTCCTTATGATTTACATAGGAATCGTTTGTTATTTTGACTGAGGTGAAGCTGTCCTATCACTTCCATTTAGAATTTTAACCTGACTTCATCTGAGCAAATTTTTAAGGTACCACACTAAAGATTTTAATACAAAACTTACCTGCATGTGTATCTGAAATCAAGTTATTTGCACTCTATTAGACAATCACATGTTATCAATATGAACATATATATACATTCACATATATATAGGAGTAATTACTAAAAAATAAGGTTTTTAAAAAATATAGTATTAGTATATTTAATTAGTAAAATTAAAAATTATTGTATTTTATGGAAAATAACTTTGAGTTACATGGAAGGAATATTTATCTGTTGCCTTCCTTTTATGGTTTATAACACGAAAGGGAACAAAGATCTCTTTCAAAGTAATATTATTAGCAATAATGCTACATGACGATGCTGATTTTATTAGTAATAAATCTGTATGAACTTTACTGCCCTGTAACAGATACTCTACCTAAGCTTCTCTCCAATAATCCCTGATAAGACAACAAAGTATATGACTATTTTATCACATAAATTCTTATTCTGCCCACCTACACAATACTCTCTATTACATTGTGCTTGCCAGTAGTACATTAAGTAATGTGTTTACAGGTTTCCCACTCACTGCTCACATTTTCATCATCGTATTTCTCACGTTCCCTCAGAGTATGCAGAGAATGTCTTGCTTCAGTGAGGAGGTACTTTTCAGTGGACTTCATGCTCTCTCAATATGTGTTGGGCAATATCATAAACCTTTACTCACTAAGAAATGCATGAAAAAGGGCAGTTGTGTTTGTTAGGATAACAAGGTGTTTTGTAACACCACCAGCATTTGGTATCAGTGAGAATTTTTTCTAACTGCAGAAAAAATTGGCTAAATGTGGCATGTATTTTCCAACAAGAAGCACTATAGCTTCTTCAAAATGTTTTCCTTGAGCTATCAATCTTTTTCCTTGTGACCAGTCTCAGCAGCCTGTTTTTCATTCATGAACTCATCATATAAAGAAACAGGTCTTGGTAACAGTGGGATGAATTTACACGGTGATGCATTGGCAGAGCTGTATAATATCCAGAGGATGTTTGCTGTAATACTTTTTTCTGACTAGGCTCACACAGTGGCATCAGTTCTTCCCCCTCCAGAAGAATTACTTTTATACCCCATGCAGTTAAGCTAGTGCTGGAAAGATGGCTGGCTGTGTGCTTCTTTTGTATGTTCCTGAAAAAACATTCTGATACACTATGCCTGGGCTTTTTCCTCTATGTCAGATAACACTAAGTGACCCTGAAATAGTGTTACTAAATGCTGCAGAAATGTCCAACAGTATAAAAAATATCCACTGCTATTCATGAATAGTAGGAAATTATCTACATCAAGACTGAGTGCAAATTATTCTCAGCCTAGAAGAATCAGATGAACTTAAAGCTGGCCTTGTGAATATATTCATCAGTAGTATTTTATCTAAAAATTGTAGCTGGGTATTGTTGTTGGCTAGGACTGAGAGAACTCAGGTAAGTAGAGCAAGTATCACTGCATACGTGAAGATCTAGGGAGTATGACTTTCTCTGTGTGAATCTGCAGTGCTCATGGGTCTCTTTGGAAGTCCAGAAGATGGGGCTGTGTGCTTTAATCTTTTCCTTTTGAAATGGCCAGAAACTTTTGATACTTGAGCTCCAGGAGGACAGCTGAGTTATTAATGAGTAGCTCTGGGTGAGATGTGTGCTATTTGGTATGGACCATACCATGGGTGCAGAGGACTGTGTTTCGCCCTTCTTTTTGGTAGGTTTCACTCTCTAACAGATTCTTTTCTCTTTATTTTTTTTTCATCTTGTATTGAGAGCCAAGGAGAGTCATGTGGGCAATGAGGAAGAGGAAGCTGTTGGTAGGATAGTTGGTTGGGCTGTTCAAAGGTGGATGTCAATACTAATGGCTCATTTTAAGAATGCTAAAATGCTTTATTTCAGTCTTTTGTAAAAACAATTTTCACTGTTGTTTTTGAATAGCATATTCTGTTTAACTGGTAACAGTTAACTTCAAATGGTTAACCTCAAACACAAAAAAAAATATTTTCTTTAGGTTTTAGATTATTGAACTATTTTGATGAGCAAATACTTTTCAAATCTTCTAAACATTTTTTTTAATTTGGAAAAAAAAAAAAAAAAAGAAAGCATGTTATATCTGGCCTTACATTATCTTTTAAATTATTTACATGGTGGTTTCACTTCCCTATTTGCTTAACTTCTTTTTTTTTTTTTTTTTAATAAATTGAGTTAAATAACTGATTTTTAGCACATATGACTTGAATCTGAAGTTAATCACTTGACCTTCTAAGCAGGAATTATAATGTAACTAATATTTCCTTTTTTTTTTTTTTAAATTTATTGTCTGTATTTACACTACAGCTTTTTAGAGATGTTATAGCCTTGAATTATAGCCAAAGCTACCTCCTCTGATCTGCCAGCCTGGGTGAGACTAAGAATGCTCAGGTTTGCTAAACGCATTTTCATCTTACCCATTCATGAATAGTTTAGAATCCATCATAAAGCTACGCTCATTTAAATTCTTTACAATCCAAAAAATGTATTTCCTCCTCTGTCGGGGTGATGAAGAAAGGTGTAATCTATAAATCAACTTGGGTTTTTTTTGTATTTGAGGATTTTCTGGTCTCTCCCTCTGAGGAATAAAAATCATGTCTCAAGACAGGCCATTAAGTATCATCTATCTATCTGAGAGATTTGTAGGTGCAAGAAAAATGGTGGTTAGACTTGATCAAGGAAAGAACTACAGAAAGAAGAAACTGAAATTCCTTATTATTTCAGCTCAGCCGGAAGTTAGGCACTACTGTAGTTTTCATTTAAACTTAAATACATTGCATTTCACTATATGAAACATAACATCTAGTACATTTTTTATGATAAATTGGGAAGGAAAGAAGAATGCAACATTGTGCATTCACAACTTGCAAATTATTTCTCTCTCTTTTTTGACTGGCTTAAAGTAGAAGATGGGAAGCAAAGCTACTTTAAGTTACCAGGGTTTTGTTGTCAAGACAGACCTAATAATAGAATTAAGGTTGTCAAAACTAACATTACTAGTTGTTAAGAAGTACTTTATGTGAGCACTATTAGTACCTAAGCAAACACTTTCTAAACTTTAGTAGGAATGAATAAGAAATGATAAATGCAGCAGAAGATAACATAGAAAGACAAATTAGGATTTGTTTTTTGTCAATAAAGTCTTAGTGGTCTATCAGAATCATTAAATATTTATCTCCACTCTTTGTTATATACCTGAGAATAAAAGACATCAATGGAACTTTTATCTTCTACTATATAATTTTGGAAGTGGGTATGCTGCAAAGCAAAAGACTGGGCACAGAATCTATGCAGTCAAAATGACAACTCACAGTCACAGCTGACTCATAAGTGCAAGTAGGTTTTAAAAATTATTTCTATTTAATATATTACAGGCAGACACAGTGCATGCAAGAAGTGGTATATATAGCGAGTTATTATTTTACAAAATTCTGCTTTAAGATGCATGTACAATTATTATTAAGTCTCCATATTGAAATAAATTCTCATAGCATTGCTGAATATCAGCAGTACTATCAAGCATTGTGTTTATGTACCAAGTATCATCATGAACTCAATATTCACTCCCTTCCTGATGCCTAAAATAGCTGAGAGCTGCTGACATTCTAGTCTCCGCAGAATAACAAATATGGGGTTTTCCATACACAAAATTCTTGGTACTGCCCTCATGCCATATCAACATAAAAGATTTCATTCTGAGTTCACTGTGCAGCTTTCCAAAGTCATGGGGAATGAGCTGAAAAATGAGCCTCTGGGTGCAAAGTGAGGCTTAGTGGTCTGTTTGACATGAAAATTCAGAGAAGCTGTCAGAGCCACAGTATGGCTAAGTTATTGGTGCTAACCAGTCCTGCTCTGTTTCCTCCTGAGGATGGTAGAGTGCAAGTTCAGCAGGACTTGGTGAGAGTAATGGAGATGTTGTGATGCTCTCTGTTTTCTGGTCAACTGACAAGCACTTGGGATAACAGCTTTCTTCCGAGAACAGTGCAGACTACATTGCAGCTACATCCTCATGTCTATAGTGACTGTCCAAAGATCAGGATGGTGCAGACACTATTGCAGTTTGACCTGTGGGCTTACCTGGCAAGATTGTTTCTGTACATGGCACCATGTAGAGCAGGCTGCAGCTTTGAGACCTGCAGCACCTCCCCAGGCTTCAGTTGTGTGGGCATCCCCACAACGTGGGAGGAAGAAAAGCTGGCATGGAGACATCTGGATATGGGGACTGGATATGTCTTAGACATTGGCTGTGTGACTCCTTCCACACTTAGGTTAGCTTTCAGAAGCTTCAAACCTGTGTTGGCCCACAAGCAAGCAGAGGGGTGACAGTCGGCACTTTGGACAACAGCATGATTCTTTGCCTTTCTTGGAAGGCACTAGATCGCCAAGGAGTTTCCAAGGGACATGAAAGTGGTGAGCTGCCAACTGGCTGGGAACCACTGCTGCATAAAAGGAAACAGTACAAGGATGTGTGCTTTCTTGCTTTATATTAATTGAAAAATTGAGGGCTAATTTAGTTTCAAGGAAACAGCCTCCTTAACAAATGAAATTTGCATTTCCCTTTAGCAGGGAGATAGAAGAAGAATTTGCCTATTGGATACTTAACCTCTCAGCCTAGTGCCAGGTTATCCCCCTCTACTTCTTTCAGAAACAATAACCAGCAAGATCAGGCTTTGGGTGGAAAAAAAATACAGGTCTTCATGGAAGGCACAGTAAGATGTGCTTAAGTAGCCACATGGTATATAGAACTGTCTTTTTCTTTTTCTTTCACAGATGTACAGCAGAGTATGGAAAGCAAAGAAATAATGAAATTGCACTGCTTCTGTGAACTTCTGCCTGTTATTGTGTCTGTTTGCTGACTGCAGTCATCAAACAACAAACTTAATATCATCCAGATTAGTATCAGAAGTAGGCATGACACCTCTTAAAGTTAACAAAAAGTTTCATTTCCGTTCTTGTTATATGATTCACAATCAGTGGTAGTTATCTACTAACACATACTTTGTCCTGACATATGTCACCCTGGGCGTTTTTAATTATGTTTATTTTGCTGTGATTATTTTTGGAATAGATTAGGTTGCAGACTTATTACATTGACCAATAACTTGTATGAATATATTCATTCAATACTGCTCCAATTTTGCTTTGTTGATCTTTCTTAATAATAGAGGAAATTCATTATAATGAAGATTCTTAATGTTTGTGTCAGTCCCTGATGATCACTGATGTATTCAAACTGCTGATAGGCCAATTTGGAGTTTGATGTAGAGGGAGAAGAGGTTTCCAGTCCAGAGTCATCAGTATTACATAAGATTGCTGAGCCCACATTTTCTTATGTTGACTAATATAATCCAACTTGTTTTGCTAGTGGGACTTGTAGGCTTACTCTGCTTCAATCCATTTGTTATCTCTTGCAGTCTCTTGGGGAAAGAGACTGTCTTTTTGTTCTATTACTGTACAGGGGTTTAGTGCAATGAGGTCCTGATCTATGAAAAGATCTGCTAGGTACTTAGTAACACAGATGAGTAAAATACACCGTTAGCGCCTGCTCGTCACTGAATACAGAGAGCAGACTTATCTTGTACTGCTACTTTTGTCTCCTTGGACAAAAATAGGGCTCCAAGTGTGCTGTGCATGTAGATGGCCACTTGTTCGGCACAAAGCCTTCAGTTTCTCTCTTGCCCGCACACAAGACAGCAATGGGCAGAGATACGGTTCTTCAGCCCACAAATCGTGTATTAGAGACAGGGAGAGATGGTGTGAGGCACCAACCATGAGAAGCACTTTGTCTTATAAGGAGTTACTCTAGGAGTATCTAGTCAATCATTTCTGCTTCCATCTGCCACTGTACAAGCTACCTTTCCTCCCCTGTTTCTGAATAGCACAGTTTCCAGCTTCACCTTCAGTCTTGCACTTGTGCTTAGCCTTGGCTGTCCCTCCACTGAGATGGATAGAGCATGCAAACAAACCATTTGCACTTGCAGACAGGCCGAGAAGCAGTGCTACTTGTGAGTCACATTTATGAGTCTGTCAGAGTCTCACTGTTAGAGAAATCCTTTTCTCAGCTTGGCCTCTATTTTATATGAATTTAAATGAAGGCAGATAAGTTGCTAGGATGCTAACTCTTCTGTTACACTGTGCTGTAGAAGTATCATATAATACAAGGCAATAGCCAGATTTTCCTTTATTAGATATGACTGACCAGACCCATTAATACTTAATAAGAATCAGATTGTTGGATAGTCTTATCCAGGATGTGCAATGGTTCTCCAGAGCATTACAAATTGCTTTAAATCCTGGATTCTTCCAAGTTCAGCAGTCTTTATTCAGGACACCATAATAATTGAAATCGATGAAGGCACTCACCCTAATGGCTTCCTAATCAAATTGGAAAAGACTATTTTCAAGGATGAAAGATCATCTCTGAAACTTGCTTCCTTCCCTTTGGACTGTCACTGTAAAAATAGTTGGCCTCCTGGTTGCTCAACAAATTTCATCTACAGGATAACTCCTGTAGAGTCTGAGGTAGCTGAACCTGGTGGCCTGTGGGACCCAGGACATCCTACTCCTTCCTGTGCTAGAGCCAAGGTTGCTCGTTTCATCCCAGATCCAAGTTCCAGCTACTCCTGAGTCTGATCCCCATACTCAGGAAGAGAAAACCACTCTCCCAGATTTCCTCTTTCTTACTCACCTGCTACCTCAACCTGAATTTTGGTAATTATCTGCACACATGCATGTTTGGTGGGTTGTTACAACAACTGGCCCTGGCCTGTGCCCCCACCCCAAGCATATGCTTCCTGAGATGAGGGCACTGCTGCTTTTGTCTCACCACTGCCCTCCTCCACTTCAAGGTTCCTGGCAGTCTGCACCTGCACCAGCTCTGAACAGGTGCATACTCGCCCAAGACTGACTTAGAAGTAGGATTTATTATTAGAACAGACTAGCTATCACGCATAGTGCCCTGAAAAATGAATGGGTCATCTGCCTGCTTACATGTGACTGGACCATTTTATCCTTCCTCCTCTTCTTTTTCCTATGCTTGTTCCTCCCTGATCTGCCTTGATCTCTCCCTTTATCATCCTGTCTTCCCTCTCCTAAACATCCAGTAGGCATTGTATGATCTTAAGCATCTCAACTGCTCTATCCCAAAATTCCAATTCGCTCGCATACTACCATTGATCTTATACCCCTCTGTCATGGTTTAGGCTCAGCTGGCAACAAAAGACCACACAGCTGCTTGCCCACTCCTCCCTCTGGTGGGATGTGGAGGAGGAAATACAAGGAAAAGTTCATGGCCTGAGGTAAGGACTTGGAGGGATCACTCACCAGGTATGGTCCCAGGCAAAACAGACATGACTTGTGGAAGAAAAATCAATTTAATTGTTACCAATCAAATCAGAGGACAGGGGAGGGAAGTTGTGGTCATCACACGCCTCTGCCTCCTCAGCAGGAGGACTTCTCATGCTCTGCCCCTGCTCCAGTGTGGGGTCCCTCTCAAGGCAGACAGTCCTCCATGAATTTCCCTGGTATGAGTCCTTCCCACGGGCTGCAGTTTTCTTCTCTAACTGCTCTAGTGTGGGCTTCCCACAGGGTCACAGCCTCCTTCAGGTGCATCCCCCTGCTCCAGTGTGGGGTCCTCCCCAGACTTCAGGGGTTTCTCTGCTCCCCAGTGACGTCCCATGGCTGCAGGGGCACAGCCGGCCTTCTCGCCATGGGCCGCAGGGAAACCTCTGCTCTGGCCACCTCCTCCCCACCTTTCTGCCATTACTTTTGGTGTCTGCCTTGTCTCTCCCACATCTCACTCCTCTCTCCATGCTGATTCTCCCCACTGTGTTTCCATTTCTGCTGCTACTTCTCTTTTTGTGTTTTCCTCTCTTCAATATCTGTCCGTCACAGGGGTGCTGACTGGCTCGGCCATGGCCAGAGGTGGGTCTGGCTTGGAGACAGGGGAGCTTCTCTCAAAAACCATCCCTGTAGCGCTTCCCCTACTATGATGCCCCTCACCACAGAAACCCAACACACCCTTTAAAAGGAACCACCTTCATCTGTCAGGCAGGGAGTTTCTTTGGAGGGTTTCACAACACAGATTATAGCCTAATCATTCCTTGTGTGAAAACTTGGTGTTTTCTGTTCCTCACTAGTCTGATCGCTTGGGTTCCTCCACCTGTCAATGATCCTCTGCCCACTGCTGATTAGCAATTTGATTAGCCTTTAATCAAAAAAACCAATAGAGTTATCTTCCAGACATGGGGGATTTTCTCTATCTGTGACTATTCCCTGGAATAATTTATTTGAGAGGCTAGAAAAGCAATGGAATTGAAACAAAAGCCCCCAGTTGAGGCACAAGGTTGAGACACATTTAAACAAAGAACTGGACATGTTTGTGCATAAAGGAACACGTGGATGGAGGAGAAAAGTACATTCATACTAGACATGCAATCTGGGAGAGGCTGTGGCTTGTCCTTACATAATGCTCTGTGATAGCAAGTGAAAACTCAGACACTCACAGAAGTCTTGATATAGTGCTTCCCTCATCCTTGACATTGGATCAAGGAAGCACAGACATCTTGCTGACCTCAAAAAAGAGCAAAACTTCCGTGCAGAACAAAGATTGCACTTGTTGGAGATAGATAAACTACCGGAAGACAACATTTCCAAACGGTGATCTTAAAAGAGGAAGAGTCTGCACTGCAGAAAGGTGGGACTGCATCCTGTTGCCGTTTGGGCAGAAAAGTGTGTAGGTTCCAAACCCATAACCATTTGCAAGGTGTTCTATATTCAGCATTATTTATATTACCATTTTCAAATATGATTTTGGGTAGCATGAAGAGGAAAGGTAGATTCAAAGCTAGGAAGACAGTGGCTAGGCAAAAGGAAGGGCTGTGCATATGCAATAGCCTGGGAAGTATACATGTTTTCTTGACTGTCTGGTTTCTAACAGATTGGTGGTTTGCTCTTGGCTTTTTTTTTTTTTTT
>NW_010235235.1:34341-35100 GCF_000690775.1 Eurypyga helias
TGTGTGTTGCAGAAGTTTAAGCACCTATGAGTTTGCACAATTTAGAATGGAATTTGCAATGCGCTCTGTGGGGGGGTTGCATATATAAAAGGCAGAATTTTATTTATGGAGACCCATAACACTGCACTGTAGGTTACTGAAGTATGTAGGATGAACAACCGTAATAATAATGACATCATAAATTTCTAAATTGCTGTTAGGGAGTAAGGCTAAGGGAGGCTGATAGCAAAGGTACAAGCATTTTCCCATAATTGCTCTATAGTCATGTAAGTCAGACTCTTTTTTTTTTTTTTTTTCTGTTTTCCCCTGAGTGAGTAATCCCAGTCCAGGCAAGCCAGATATTCTTGTAGTTAACATTCCTGTTGCCTGTGCAACAAATTAGAAAAATGCTTTGTGTCTGTGTGTACATACATATACACACATGCATAGTTATATCTGCTACTGTTTGGGTAAGCCTAAAAAGCCTTTTTTGTATTGAGAAAATTGAACATGAGACTTGAAATGTATGCAGCTTCTGCTGTCACTGCACAGACTTCCCTGTTTATAAAAAGGGATTGTCAAATCTCAGGAAAAAATTGTGCTTCGCCTTGGTGCTGTGAATCAAGGAAGTGCTGGATTTCTTCAAGTCTTGTGAATGAGAATTACTAGCACTAACAAGCTCAGCATTTTGTAGGACTTTCACCCATGCACCGACCATCCTCATACACCTTGAATACACCTCACAGCTCCTTAATTTCTCCTTCTTTTTCTCCTCTTTCC
>NW_010235235.1:35131-81867 GCF_000690775.1 Eurypyga helias
TCTTTTGTCTCTTTTGTGTGCAGTTGGTGTTCCTTTGTTTTCCAATCTGAGCTCTGTGCCAGCTCTGTTTTCCAAAGGAGGAGACCTCTCAGAGGATGACTGCCTGTTCTGCAAACGGTGGTGTTTGTTGAGTTGGACAGAGATGTGGATGAGCTGATAGTTCTGCATCTGGAAAATATATGCAAGGCCATGATCAGTCCACATATCCCTCTCCACAAGTCAGCACCAGAAACAGCTGTATGAATCACATATTACTCAACAGCCTCTTAAGCACTAAAGAAGGCACTGTCTCCTGCTAGTTTCTAGGGAACTGTATTGAAGAGCATTTCATTGTACCCTGAAGGGTCAACTGAGAAACAGTTTGTAAAATTATGTAGCATGTCAGGCCTTTAAGCTCTGTGCAGCTGACCTATATTTTTGCATCTCAGTATTCAATTTATCCTTGTCAATTGCCTGGTGCTAAGACTAATTTCCCATTTCTTCAAATTTACTAACTTTTTTTATACTAAGATTTTAAATATTCAGAGCTTAGCACAATGCTGACTTTTTCCCTTCCATACATATTTTGTCTTAAAGCATTACCTGACTTCTGAGATGTCCAAAACTGACAGTTTAAATACAAGAAAAATACAGTAAAACTACTGCAAATTATTTTTATGGATTACATATAATTCAGGGGGCTTCTGGCTGCTATAATATTCATTTTCAATCAAAACTACAGCTTTTCTATACTGTGTAGTGTAGATAACCTTGACAAAGTATTGGAATATTAAGGCAAGCTCTAAAGAGTTTGCATTCCTAAATTATTCAGAGACTGTAAAAATGTACAGTGAAATATTTTGTGTCTTAAAACTGTGTTCTCAGGTGATTCTCCAGTTTATACAGAACAAAGACTTTTTCTCATTGTCTGTCACTGCACAGTCCCCTAATGACTCCTTGGAGGTCAGGTTTAGCAGATGTCCTGGTCATACTGTTGCAGGTAAGCTTGCAGGTCACCGCTGCAGTGCCAGGCCGGGCTGACCACAAGAACAGACTGTGCTGTGGAGCTCTGGGTGACGGGATGCACAGCCGGCATGGGGACACCTCCTCCAAACCCTGGACTCTGGTTCTGGGTATCCCTGCCAGCCTGTGGGGCCAATCTAGACCATTACCACCTCCAATATGTCTTGACTGTGGCATATCTTATGTGCCTTATAAAAATGTCCACAGATGCACCTCCCACGAGAGCGGGACAAAAGGCTTTATACTAGTGGCCGTATAGTTAAGCTGTGGGTCTATCAGTCTGGCACTGTCAGTGCTGAGCAGCGTGAGAAGGATGAACAACTGTAATAGTAATAACATATGATATATTTCTAAATTTCTATCAGGGAGTATTTGCTTGGGGAGGCTGTTAACAAAGCTGTATGTGTATAGCCAGTGAGAAGCACTCACATTCTCACTTTAAGCCTTCCACCTCTTCACTCCTGCAGCTGTTCTGGGCCCCCCATGCAGTGAGACCTAAGCAGGTGGACTAGTGGTCTGTTGTCAGATAGCACCATTGCGGCAACCATCATGGGGTGCAAACAAGCATCTGTTTTAGGTGACACTCCAAAGGTGCTGTTTGAGCTAATGTCAATCCCCAGCAGAGATGTTAGAAAACAGAACAGAGGTCTAGAAACTGTTTCAAAAGTGTCTGAAAAGTATCTGTGATATAGTGATCACAGTGACAAATCAATGCGTTATTTTGTTTTCTTCATGAGAACTAGGATTTTACCCACAAAAACATTAAATTTTTAGAATAATAAATATTAGAGACTTATTACAAACTATGGTAAAGCAATGAAAACTGTGAATATCCCCATACCTGCACTGAAGAGAGCTTCATTAGTAAGTGGAAGGCCACCAAACCAGATGAGTTAAGGTGAATAAAGAAAAAATGTTAATGAAATAGCAAATTATTTTAAAGCACATGATAATTTCATAGAGCAATACACAGGATAAAATATCCCTTTGCCATAGATAAATATCCAAAGATCTTGCTGAAAGCTGCCATTTATAGTCTCCATTATTCTACTTCTCAGTTGTGCATAAGCATAGGTAATATCTAGTTAACCGAATTAGAACTTGTGAAAATTGCTTTTACCTCATTGTCATCTGAAAAGTTCCAGCATATGCTATTATTACTCCTGAAACCATAAACCCTGATCCCAGTCCCGTATAATAGAGAGAACTAGAGGAGATACTTCAAGTTCCCGAATGCTTATGCTCTAAGGATAGTAAGAACTGTAATATGCACGCGGAGTGTTACAGTGCAACTCCCAGTGTGGATTCTGTATTTTTAAATTGAGATGGGAAGAGGGATAAAACAGTGATTTAGTTGTAAAAACAAAACAAACAAAGAAGGGAAGGGATACAGGAGAAAAGAATATGAAGAGATTGATGGAGAAAATGTGCTAGGCTTGACACGAGAAAACAGAAGGAATGGCTGGAGCTGGCAGCTAAGTAGAAAGACAAACAGCATTCAGAGTAAATACTACAGAAAACAGCTTTGTATCATCATCAGTGTTGAAGGTCAAAGCCTAAAATGTTTCTGCAGCTGTTCATGCCAATATAAGTCTCTGGCTGACTCTATACAAAATAAATCCCAGATACTATTTAAGTGATAGCTAGCATATACATTTCAGAATTTGAGGAATGCTAAGCTTTCTTCAGACATAGTCTGCTGAAGTGATTTATCATGGAAGTGAGCTTTCAGTGACTCACCTGGTGGGAATATAATCTTATTTTTTGTAGTAGTAATGGCAGAATGATTAAATAACAACAGATTGAAATAATGCTTATGTTTCCTTATTACATTTGCTATGTGTATTTTTATTTATTATTTCTATTACATGGTGCTCTCCAAAAAGGTAAAATACTTATAAAAATTCCAAAGGCTCATTTTTCAAAGGATTAGGCAATAAGGAGCCTCTGTTCAATGAGCCTTCAGCTGGGGGTCTGACAGAAGAATTGTATCTGTTAAAGTAAACCTAATTTAGCAAATGTCTACACTGCAGTCACTTCTGTGCTCTCAGTGTTTCTACTAGATGGTTTAAAGCAAAATCATATATGCATAAATGAGTTGTCATCTCTGTAATGCCTGTAGCACAGACAGTCACTACAGACTGCGATTGTCAAACCAGATGGTGGGACAATCCTGCCGCTGACGGGCGGGAAGAACCACCGATCGTGGCTTGACATTCAGTGTGCCTCGGCCAGCTGCACGGTCTGCAGCAATTCAGCTTTGCATGGGAAATGGCATGTTAGAGCCAATGCACAGTACTGTTTGTTTGTTATGCTATGATCCTGGGGCCCAGTGATGATCTCCAAGACCTCCCTTTCTTCTACCCTACCTGCAGAAAAGCTCAGGAATGGAAAAGAAAGAATCTCACCTGCTTTGTATTTCCCTTCCTCATACTGTGGAAATCTCAGCCATCTCATGCTTGACTCCATGAAGGCATCTGTGTGTTCAGCCCTTTCCCCATAGCCTTGGGAAAGCCCAGCCACACATAAAATGTTATTCTGCCAGCCCTTTCAGTATCTCACTTCAGCTCTTAGATGCCCTCAGCAAACCTCAGCTGGGAGCCAGGCTGCCTGAAGGCAGGTGGCAAAACTGCAGCAGGAGTGCTCATGATGGAGAGATGCAACTTGAGGAAACCTGCTGGCACACTCACTGCATGCAGTTGAGACCATCTCTCGAGTCTGCTGAAGGCAGGGAGGGAAACTATCTCATGCAGAGACTATTTCAACAAAGCCATTTTTACCATGTCATCATGTTTACTGTCTCACTGGAATTATAAAAGTGCCGCAGTACCAGAAACCTGGAAGCCCTACTGAAGGGCTTTTCTTTACTGACTGAAATGTATTAAAATCTTCTATACTCTGCTTTACTCTGTTGTTCTCAATTGTTTCCAAACAGCTGTGAAAACTTTGCAACTTCCAATCTTTTAGAGGGATTTTTTGTGTGTAACTGTGTTTCATTGTGGGCAGAAGTAAGCAGGAAAAAGAAAAGTCTTTCTAACAATCAGAGAGAGTTTTTCAAACAAAGCCATTCTCACAAGGCTGTGAGTTGGCAAGCTCTTATTTTTCTTACCTTGAGACAGGCGATGCACACTGTTCAATTTAAAGCAAGAGAAAAGCCATCAGCCACTCTTATAAATTCCTGTAAATAAATAAATAGCTTCACAAATTTAATCTCAAAAAAGTCAAATTCTTATAGCTTCATCCTCCTCAGTTTTGCTCCATTACTAACCTTTACAGAAAAAAGCAAACAATTGGACTCCACTGGCCATAGCTCAGTAGTTTTCTCCAATGTCTAGTATGGCTGTGATTTATGTTCTAGACATACAGGTCATAGTGCTTCGTGTTCACCCTTCTGTAGATTTATTCTCGGCTGCTGAGGTTGTGTCCTAATGACTCCTGCTTTAGAGATATTATCTCAGCTATCTGTTGGTCGACCTGTTTGCTTTTCAACTGATGTGTAGCTTCAATTGGCCTAAAGATGAAAAAAATCAGTTTCTCACCTCCAATGCCATATGCTCTTTTTTCACATGTAAGAATAAATACAAAATTGCTTCTCTAACAGAAAAGTAACATAGACTATCTTAATTGCAGTGTGAATTGCTAGAAGATGCAGAAAGCCTTTGTTTTTTGTTTGCTGGTAGATGCAGAGCTTGCAAAACCATTCTGTTCCAGCAAGGTGAGAGACAACCCCTTTTTTTTTTTTCTTTTCTCTCATTTGATTGAATGATAGATAAAACATTCCAGGTCTTTCAGCTTTCATACAAAAGTATTTTTGCTTTGACTGAAATCGTCCCTCACGAGCAGGACTTAGGGAAGTCCAGAGACCCCTGCAACCATTTAAAGGGATATTTTGTATCCCCAACTACTAATATTATGCCTTTGCTTCTTTGCTTTTTGTTAAAGTGTGTGTATTCATATTCAGTTTGCAACAGACATTCTGCTATGATAGTGGCAGATAGACTAGCTGTCAAAATATCAGAATTTGTAAAGTATAAATTAGAATAAGGCACACAACTTTTTGCTTATGTGTTGTATGGAATCTCTGAGCACGTCATTTGTAGGGAGCAGAGAAAATGAATTTCTTAAAATTCTGAAAAAAAACCCTAGGAAACCTGAGGTTCCCCTTAAAAGACTGCTGTAGAAAATGAGCTTTCAGTTTACTTGCAGGTGATCTTGATGGTAGATCTGACACTATGTGTGTTTGGCTGCTGGGAAATATATATTAAGCTCCAGTGCATCCCCCTAAAGGCTTATTACATGAATGACTTCTAAATAAGGGAGCTGCATTACACTGTGACTACTTAACCCTGCAGCCTGCATAGGCAACGATGTGAAGGAAGGACAGAGCTTTGAGAAGTAACTATCTGGTGAAAAGGGAGACTTTAATCTGGAGTGGTTATTATTCAGCTATGGTTTTCTAATCAATAAGTGTGCCACATTTCCTTGCACATAATTATGTGATTAGGTTGCTGTCATTTAAAAAAATAGATAAAATCCTTTGTAAGTAAAAGGCCATCTAAAAATATATATCTAATACTCTTAAATACTTCTTAAGCATGTAGAGTACACTTTTCCAGGATATATTTCGTAGGGTTTTGCAAGAATATTTTTCCAGCTTTTTCTGAAGTGGAGAACCTTGAAGATGAATCAGATTCTTTTCTCTGCCTATACTGAGGAAAGTAAAATATTTTTCCCTCCCACTGTACAAATATAATTCAGGAATATTGCTACTGTTCCTGCCTATTACTAGTATTAACTAGCACATATGTGGTGTTCAAAACAAAGAGAAGCAAAGAAATTATTTTGCCAAAGCTACTGAGCAAGATCAGAAAGAGAATTTAGGTTTCGTGACTCATAGCGTCACGCTGCTTCTCAATAGCCTGTCACCTTTGCATTTGTTCTACAAAATGTTGAGAGCTGATAAAATAACTACCATATCATATTACATTTAGAGGAAAATCATAAAACTTTTCTCTGTTTTTTGAGACAGAAGCCTTGAAAAGAAGATAAGACATTAACCTGACTATCCGAGATCTGATTAAGCAAGGAAGTTTCTTTATCTGTCCTTTTTGCAGTGCACCTCAATTGGACTAAAAATCTCTTGACATACCTGTGTGGTTTCCCCATTCAGGTGCCTTGCAGGTTTCAGCAGTTTTTAAGCCATTGCCAAAGTTGCTTCCAAATTCTTAAAACTTTGAAATATAAAGCATGGGCCTCGTATTTTACACTTTGTTTTCCATTCAGTAACAAGTGAAACAGTATTGGGTATTTCTGAAATTTCTGTAATTTTTTTATCACTTTGGTCCTTAGGATAGTTTTTTTCTAAAAGAAACAAGATCTCTACAAAGCATTGTGAGGAACTGGCCAAAAAAATCCCATAAATGCTTTCTCATCAGTGTGGAACTTCTGAAATGAAAGACAGATGTCGTACAGTGCCCGGGAAAGGAAAGGAGTCTTGACATGATGGCTCCTGCAGAAATACAACAGACTGATACAAATCAATGGAGTAATTCCATGCGTAGCTACAAGGTTTACAGGAAGGCAGATTAAGCCACAGAGGTATCAGGCTACCTCAGAAATGTTGATGATGACAGTTGCCAGTAGCCAAGGTAGATATATCTAGGATGGAAAGGACTAGAAAGTAAAATCTGCATCAATACCCCTTAAGCTGCAGAAGTGTTTGTGGTGTCATACTTCATGATATGGAAAAGGGGCTGAGTGAAAAATGTTGATGGAAAGTGGAGGCTAACAAAGAAAAAATACAAGTCATATTTATGTGAACAAGATTTACACAATACTCTAACTGAAAATTTATAGTACCACTGCTGAATCATTGGTTTCAATGGGATGGCAAAACTTTTATTTGTTAAAGATTTAAAAATTGTCAACCCTTGCTTTTGGTTAATAGCATACTCATCAACTGACAAGGGTGTTATGGTAGATTACAGCCCGTACAATCTATTTGTGAACAGAAGCAAGTTATATTACATCTGAGCTAGTCACTAGTACCATCAGTGAAATTTAGTTCCCTATTTCATAAAATCTCACCAAGTCAAAAATAAAGTGAAATTAGAAATAAAAAGACAGGCTTTTATCATTCAGGCATTTGTCTTTTGAAAACACACACAATAATGCTACTAATGGGGGTTTCAGTACTTTGATGTTTAAAAGTCTCATGTAGTGACACTGGAAACGTTTTGTACATAAAAGGAAGACCCAGAAAAGTCTAATTTACTGCCTCAAGACCTCTCCATTTTTATCTTATTTTGTATTACTGATTGCCTTATACAGAAATGGTTCTTGGTTCACTGTTAACATTGAAAAGTTCCTGTGCTCAGTGTTGTCATTCTTATTTAAGCTTGCAACATGGGAACAATAGCAAAATTCATATTAGTACTTTACTGAAAGCACCCTCCACCCTCTCTTTAGGCAATAAAACACTTCATTGAATGTACATTTCTGGGTCTGGATAACATATGCTTTCTCATCTCAGTAGTTCAGTTTTTCAATAGAAAAGTAAAACAATAAATTTTTTGACACTGACTCAACAGAACTGACAAGAAATGAGTCAAAGAAAGGATGAAAACTAATCAGGATTATACCTCAGAATAATCCTGGCTGAGAAAATATTTCTTCATTAATTATACCTGGTCTTGCTTCCATGAAGTTTTACTTAAATAAAAGTGGCTAAAACTATTAAGGCTTTTTTTTTTTCTTTAAATTGTGAATCTCTCTTATTTTCATTTGATTTATGCTTCTGTCCTTAATAGGGAAGTCACTGATGATCTGAAAACAAATATACAGCTATGCCTACATTATCAAGCAGGCTTGCTCAGTAAGAGCATAGCATCAGATCAAAGAAGTTGATGCTGGAGCCCTAGTATTATATGCAACTTGCACATTTTACTTTAGGCTACATTTAGCCTGGGGTGCAGAATTAAATGTCCTCACCATATATGTGGTTTGAAACTGTCCTGAGCCTGTATCACTGGTTAAAGCTCATTAGGGTGCATTAGATGTAGTGCACCTGAATCAAGGATTCCTGTTTAATGTCATTTGAAAGAAATCCAGGACTCATGTGCCAAAAGTGCTGTGCGAAATAGTTCAAAATGCTAATGCAGACACATTCTGTGCCAGCCAACAATATGTACACATTTTTTCCTATCTTTCTGCAAGTATCATGTTAACTGGATAACTTCACAGGCTTCCAGTTTAAATTTACAAAACCAAAAATATTTCAAATTATGTTCTTTTCTGAATACATCTTGAACTTGCAGTATTATGCATAGATTTTCTATGCATAAATCATAGACCAAAATCACAGTGCCTCAATCTCATAACTGAAGGGTGGATTCGTTTAGTACATAACACATAGTTAAGGGCATGATATTAACAATCAGTGCAATAGACCTCCAGAAATTCACTTAAAATGCACATAGAGCAAGTTATTTATCGAGTGGCTGAGAGAATTTTTGCAGTGTGAGACTGCATATTGTCATTTTCCATATAAGTTATTTGATCCATAATATTTTAGCAATCTAAATATTTTCATGATTGTGCTTTTTTTGCTCAAATAGTGATATTCTCTTACATCTCTTAAAAGATTTAGCAGACTACATTAAGTGGTGACCACTTTCATTTGCATCCTTACATCTACTAATATATTCCTAAATTTTTCAGGTCTGGAATCATCAGTAGCAGTCTTTTAAATCTATGTCATTTGTGTTTGTACCTTTAAACATGTCTTCCTTCACTGAAGGATGAGATAGGTATTTTTACTAAAACAGCACAGATATATGCCCTGTGACTTAAAGGCCGTTCTCTATTTTATGTGAAAAAGACTTGGATACGCCTCAAGGTCCTGCGTCACATCAGTTCTCATTTAAATAAACAGGAGTTACAGGCATTCAGCATTTCACAGAATCAAGGCAATACTTTTTAGCGAGTCCTCCCCTTAATGGTTTATGTAGTTCCTAGTTTCACACTGTGGTGCCTATTTTTTGGGCATATTTAAGACAGACACATGTAAGTATCCGCAAGCGTCCCTTATTTTTTGAGTCGAGCTCTTTCTGTACACCCTGGAGGATATCATGAAGCCTGATGTTTCATGTTAGTTTTGCATTTCCATTTTAATTGCTTATTAAAAAAAATCCAAACACTAATCAGATGAAATAAATGACCCCAGTGACAAGAACTGTTTAACGAATTAAAACACAGATCACGTCTATTAGAAAATGATATATATTCCAAAAAATCTGTGTTCCTTTAAGAAACACCAGAACAGTTTAGGGTATAGGAGACATCCATGATGCCTGTAAGACGTAGTCATGCAACCGGAACACAAAGTGCACGTGTACAGCAAGGGTTATTTTTAATAGATAAAGCCTGTCTTTTCAAATCAATAGACACTTCTGCTGACTTTCATTCTGGACTATAGCTTTTTCCATATGCTGTCAACTGTAACCAATAAATCTAAACATATATTTACTCTACATGCTCTACCACAGTGTTTTTAGGACAACACATGAGTTCTAACTGCCGTACAAATAGGCAATAAACCCGGACCCTTTTGGAAACAAATCATTTTTCCTTTTCTTAAAAATACTACATGCTGCCAAGATAGATGAAGAAATAGGGGATCAATATAAGGTATTAATCTCTTCAGAATTACAATTATACGCAGTCCTTTAAGCACATGTCTAGAGCTAGTGAATTATTGTATTTGAAGTCAAACTGCAGATTAAACTTGGAGAATGTAGAGGGAGGCAGCCAAAGAGAGGGAGAGAAATGAATCTGTGTAAGGGGGAGGGGAGTGACATTTTGATTTGACACATTAGCGTCTTTATATTACTGTTCTGCCAGTAAAGTGCCTGTCTGGAGGTGTATGAAAGATTTTGCACTTAAAACTAAACTGGCAAAATAATCTTCTTTGCTGTGTAGATTAATGTTAGGAATTTTTCCATTGCTTGTCTAGGGCAGTTCTGATTCTCTCTGCATACATTTAAAACATCTTTTTATTCTTCCCATCTTCCCCAGGTTTGGGTTCCTAAAATGAGCTAGTCACTATGGGAGGGAGAATAACAGTCACAGCTTTGTACCTCATTTTTCCTCTAATTGAAGTACCTTCTACACTTGTCACAACCTCAGAACAGAAGGCACAGGGAGGTAGAGGAGCCTTCAGGTGGCAAGCAGGCACATGAAAATAAGATAAATCAAGGTTCCAAAGACACAAGTGAGAATGAACTATTATTTAAAATACTTGTTTTCTCATGGCTGTATTTCTATCCAGCCCCAGACTCACTTTATTCTCCCAGTCTATACATCTGCTTATCATTATCTTGCAACAACTCCATTATACATTACTTTGTGTCTTGGGTCCTTCCCTGTAATAATTTGTTCTTTTATTGCTGCTCAAATCCCATGTCTAAACAGCTCTGCTTTCACTGGGCACTGGTTCCTGCCTTAGAATATTTTATGATTATCCACTGGACTCTAGACTCAGTTCCCTTTGGTGATAATACAATTTTTTAGAGATCAAATTTACAATTAATCTTCCTTCAACTCTCCACTTGCTCAGTTTACCAGTTGTGTTTGCAATTGTGATGGCAAGCGTTGATTGTCCTTCAGTCAGACAGAGAAAAAGGCAAAAAGGTTAAGGTCTATCTTAACTCTCTGAAAAATTTTGACTTTACTGCTCCATCCTCTACAATTTGAAGATATGAATCTGAGGAACCAGAAGAGATGTTGAAAAAAAATCATATTACAGAAAGTATTTTCTGGATCTAGAAACACCAGCCTGTTTGCACAACTAGTTACTGCTGTGAAGGATATAAAACCCAACCACATGCAGATTTACTACTTTAAGGCAACACAAGGTTAAATTCCATTCATCTCTTTGTTTTCCTTTTCTTAGAATTAGCCACTCTAATTTTGTATGAGGGTTATTTTATTAATTTGTATTTGTAAAATGCAAGTCAGAGCCTCTTTAATCTTGATAAATTCTCAGGCCTGGTGACTTGCAGCAGCAATGAGTTCCATAGTCTATTGAAAAATACTCTGAGCAGATATTTCCACTTATCAATTTATAATCTGCCATCTCCCATTTGCTTTGCGTTTGCATCATTTCTCCCTGGAGCATGAGAAAAGTTAATTTAAAATTGTTTAAAGTAAATGAGGAATCTAAGTTTTTTCCCCCGGTGCATATTTGCAGTGCTTCAACCTTATTGAACCTCATGATGACCTCTGTGAGCTCAGTGTCTGATCACCCTGAAGTTCCTCACCGTCCGCTCTGCTCTTTTATAACCTACATAACTTTTGCAACCTGCTTACTTTACTGCTCCAAACAATGACTGTGCCACAAAATGTTGATCTCAGGGTAGGATTTTGAGGCACTCTGTGTTTTCCCACAGCAGAAACTGACAGTTTAATTCTAGTCTTTCCCTTCTGTCTCAGATAATTTTGATCCCCAGTAATGCTTTAGTTCACAAATATTTACTTCCTTTACTAATTTCCTGTGCAGGACCTTGTCAGAGGACGGAATAAACTGCCTGCTATCTAGTAGTTTGGTGACACTCATTGAATTTTAGCACATCAGTGAGACTTCAGAAAACTCTGCATGCTACACTTTATCACACCCTGGTCTTTCAAGTGTTTACTGTTTTACTTTCCTGATACAGATACAATGTTTATTCATCTGTAACTTCTTGGATCACTTCTGAATCTTTTTTAATTAGAGACATAAAATTTGCCACCCTCTAAGTTACTGATATAGTAGGCATTTTTAATTAAAGCCTGTGCACTAAGTTAGCTGCTCTGTCCTCCCTAACTTAAGCTTCTTCTGAATACTAAGGTGTCTATCATTTAGGCCTGTTGACTTGGAGCTTTTCAATTATCAGTTCCTTTCAACATCTTTTCTTATGATAACTCAGTCATTAAGAGCTCCTCATCATTAGTGACTGGCAAAGAAAACGTGACACACAAAATGCCATTCATTCTCTACAGCAGAGGCTGATGCAAAGAAACAGCTGTGTTAGAACTATCTGGATCCTCCTTAATGTCCCTTTTAATCTCCAAGGACCTATGCACAACTGAACCAGCAACTGTGAACTTGCAGTTTCACACACGCCCCAATGCTGAAGTCAGGCCTACAATGTCCCTTGGTCTTGGGTCTTTTCTCTAGTGATGCTCACACAAAGTATATAATTAGTTAGCATAGTCCCCTCTTGAGCCTATAAGTTTTCAACCTCAGTGAACGGGCTTCTTCCATGGTTTTCCTTGTTGCTCCCAGCTGAACTACAAAATCAGCAGGGATGCATGAATTGTGACAATCTCCCATGCAGTCTTTTAAAAAAAACTATGCATATTTAACTAAATCGTGATTGCTTTCATCTATTATAGGAATAATAGAAAAATATGTCATGGATATAAAATTTGTTTTAAACATATTTCAAAGAAGAAAGAATATGTCTGACAAAAAATGTTAATCTTTATTGAATTAGAATTCTTTTGGGTTTTTTTTTCCTCATGAGAGGAGGACAGGGAAAAAAATCCCACTGCTAGAGTTTTAAATTCCAGACCCTAAATACAGAGCCTGATTTTTAATTTTAAGTCCAACAGTTCCCTCTAAACTATTCTGAGAAGACAAGCAGTATTGGCCTACTGTTAATACTTACAGAAAAGGAAAAGACCTATTAGTACATTGTCTAGTAATGTGCAGCAGAAACCTTGATGGAATGTCACCATCTGTGTCTGTTCTTAAAATGGAGCTTACTTTTGAGGATGTGATTTAAATTATTCTTTTACCAATTAAAGTATCAGAATGCCAAAGTGATGATGAGCTTTTCCCTGTCAGCTTCTCAAAATTGTGATAGAGTCTTTTTCATTTTTTCCCATCCTCTCTCTAGAAGTTCATAGGAAGTAAATTTTCAAAGTAGTGACACTAATGGCACTCATGCAGTTAAATCCCTGGGCATCACTTTGAAAATTTATTTGCTAGTGTACTAATGAAAATTTAAGTCCTTGTGTATTTATGATCCTCTATGGGATATCATAAATGTAGTTCTTATTCAAATAAATAGGTGGAAAATCTGCCATATGTGCATAGTTTTCTGGTGTTTTGCAGTTACAATCAAACTTTATTGTCCAGTAATATCAGATTAATTTTCTTTGTTCCATTTATTTACTGTTTGACCTCCACCCCACCCCCTCCACCCCTGATAATTGCAGATTTTCAGATGGATTTCACTTCCAGGTTTTAATGTCCCACCTAGAAGGACTGTGAGATAAAGACCAAGAGCATGGGGAAGGAAAGCATTTCAATTGGAAAAGTGTATTTGAAATGCTGAAAGCTGTTAGTTTTCCTGGGAGCTGCATAGCTTTGGTTGGCATTGAAAACTTCCATCAGCTACTTGCTGGCAGGGGACCTCTTGGATGGATGCTGAGGGTGGGAAGGGAGGGACAGGCATGGGTAGTGTGAGATACTGTGGTGGAAGATTGTTTTAACTCCAAAATGTGGCAGAGAGCGCTACAAAGCTGTGATTACATCTGGACCTACCGAACATTCGTAGGTCAAGATGGACCCTAATAAATTCTCAGAAACAGATTCTTCAGCAATTCCTGCTGCTGAGTATTAATGAAACACTATTAGAAAAGAAAATTCAGATTCACTCTAATATGAATTATCCACAATGTCCTCTGCTGCCCCTTTTATATGCCACATCTTTGTGAAGAACCTCAGGCTTTTGACTTGTGGTACTTTGGTGGGACAGGGGACCTGCCCCATCAATATGTGAGAAGGGAAGATGTTTAAAGGGCTGATTTCTAGGATTATGTCCCCAACTCTCCTCCACAGGAGATTGTTACTGTGTGTTGCTGGAGTCTGCTGTTTCTTCTGTGCACTTCTCAAACCACAATAAGAAGTTCGCCTCTTCTGTTAAGCCAACTTCTGCTGCAGGAAACATTGCAAATCAGAGTATTTCTACATCAGTGTCATCATGTAGGCAGTTAGAAGTTGCTGTGTCTTCTTGTTGACCTAATCAGTTATTCATTGCTTTTGTGTCTGAAAAACTTTAAGAGCAACCTATTCTTTGGAGGATTAAATGTTTTTATAAAATGATACCAGTTGAATAGTGGCACCAAAATTAAGTAAGGACAGAGCATTTATTCATCTAAGGATTCAGTGGAGGAGGGACCATGAGCACAGCATGCTATGGGAGCCTGATAACTTGAATTGTGCCAGTAGCAGAGTTTAAGTCTTCATTACCTTTTTCCTTTGAGAACATAATTAGATCTACCTATTAAAATTATATGTAATAAAATCGAGGTTTTCATACTAATTTTATAAAAGAATGAAGAAATAGCATGTGACTAAGCAACATTGATTTCTGTCTGGTTCCTGAATGACATCTCCCTGGAAAATTAGTTTTAACAATGCTTAAATTTGTTGCTACTGATATCGAAAAAGACCTGCGAAGGACCAGGTAAGTTTAAAAAAGGAGAGGAGAGAGAAACAGAATCTGGGTATCACAGTTAGTAAGTTCCCTCTTAAAATATTGAGTTGACTATTTTTAAAATTACCAGAGCACTCTTTCTTTTCTAAAAGGAAAGCCAGATCAAGACCACAACCCTCAATCTGACTTATTACATTGATGTTTGTCCAATTTACACAACTCTAGTGTAGAACAGTCCTTGTTCTTTTAAAGACTAGATATATCTTTCTGAAGATACGCATGTGCATATGTATATTTGTTTTTATCCAAAATGTGTTTTCTTCTTGCTTTTGTTAAAAAGTGGAATAATTCATGGCATAATGGTATCCTTTACTGCCTCAAGCTTGTTGAAGAAGTTTGTATTTCAAAAGTATAATAAGTCTAGTAATCATTTCCTGGTATTCCTTTAGGGACCTGAAAACATTAATCTGATTTCATGCTTTGCTTTAAAGATCCAACATATATCTATTATGTGTTAGCTAAAAGTGAGCAAATGTTCTGTGTATGTGTGCATGTCAGAAAAAGATAAACAGGAAGAAAAACTCCAGTATATGTCGCAGCTCGTCTTTCCTTGTCACAAAAGAAAAATCGGCAAAAATAGGACCATTGTTGCTATGCATCTCATGGCCCTTGCTCATGTCCCCATGGTAACTGGCAGAAGTCATTCTCATTCTGCAGAAGCATCAGGGAGATGCATGCTTACAGCAGTTCAGAGGACTCGGTGGTCCAAGGGAGATGGTAAATTTGGCCAGGTTTGAAAGGACTCTAAAAGGTTGCCCTCAGGAAGTTAATAGAAGTCCTATTAATATGTAAACCATGCCAAAACAATATTTCTATTTTAAGGATAGTTTGAACCTACAATAAGGGGCAAAGGTCTGAAAGTTTGTGGTGGTGTAACTTACGTTTCATTATACAGGTCCTCAAATGCTATCAGTGAGTAAAACTACACTGAAGTCAGAGTTGTTGGTTTTTTTCATCTTCAGGTTTGTTCCTCATTTTTACTGCATAAAAACTGCATTAAAAAGTTGAACTTTTTAATTTGCTTTTGCATGCCTGTTTTATTCCTCCGAAAGATGTCCTCCTCTCTGTCTTAAAGATTTACAAGATTTTAATAAAAGACTACCTGTCAGTGGTCACTTTTATCTGTATGTGCCATGGCATGTCTTAACAGTCCCACTTGGAAAAAAATTCTGATGAAACACAGATCTAATGAAACACAGACAATAACAAAAAATTACTATGATGAAAATAACAATTTTTCATGTTGAGAAATTCTGACCTACATTCCACATGGTTTATATGCAGTAGCTTATATGAGTCTCGAGAAAAAACTGAATGCTTTATATTTTATTCTATTTTCTCTTCTCTTGACTATTGTTAATAGCGAAATTACAATTTCTCTTCTCTTTAAGTTCTTCAGCTCTAACTTACTATTAGCTTTTAATGATCTTTCAGAAAATCCCACAGGAGTCTCTATCTCTGCTAGTTTTAGAAGGGTATATTTTTGAATCCAGCATGCTCCGCAGTACTTCAATGTTCATAGTGGAATATGTGGTAGCATTGAATTACTGCTTTTTTAGGTATGGATGTCTATATATGTATATAAATATGCGTCTGTGTGTGGTGTGTATATAACTCATGTACTTGTATGCACAGTCTCACATCCAGGCACTCATGCATGTGAACAGGTGGAACATCTTCTGTTTCTGCCAGTGATGTGACACTGTGAGGTTACAAGGCAATGTGGAGTTCCTCTAGGGTGAGGAAGTGGCCTTTTGTCAGTCTCTACCCCCTGCCAGAGCTTGAGGATGACGAAGGGGGGAAATGGCTAACTAATTCCCCACCTGATCTGGGACTCTGCAGCGCTCTCCAGAGCTGCAGGAGAAGGCTGTGTGCTCTGGCTGCACTTAATTCACATTGGTATGTCATACCACTATCCATGCAAATATTTGTAAGCCTGCAGCTGTGTGTTTCTAGCTCAAGACAAGAGCCAGGCATACCATGCCGTACCCATCCGTCTGCTGTCGGGAGCTGTGTTCACGGACTCAGCTACCTTAACCCCAGCACTTGCAAGCTCCTTGAAGGCTGCACGGTGTGGTTTTACTGACAACATCAGCTCGGTCCTTGCTCTGTCCCCAGCGAGTGGCAGCAAGAGTGGTGAGTACCTCTGCTGATTCATCACAGGTGGTCATGTGAATTATCATTATAGAAAACGTTCTCCATAAAAGCAGCACAGATACGAAAGGGACAAAGCCAACACTGCAATATTTTCATATGAGGAATTAACCTATACTCTCATAGCCTGGAAATACCTATATATTTGCCTAATAAAGCCCGAGGCCACATGCACACAACTCAAGATATGACTATATGACAAATACAGCAAACACAGCATTTCTTTTCAATATAGTAATATTTGATCATCTGAAATATTCATATAATAGGGATTAAGAAAGAGAGAAATAATTTTTGTAGTCTTTCTCAGGATTAACCATGCCTTATCATACTGAGCTACCTAAATTCTGCAGAGCAAACTTATTATTCAGGGCCACTTCTCTGGCTTTAAGTTTGCTACAGAAACAAAGTTCACTGAACTACACGTTGAAACTTTGCAGAGCTGAGCTGTATCCTGAGCTCCTTCCTTTCAGAGTCTAGAACTTTGATTTGAAGCGTTTGTCCACCCAGTTTCACACCTGAGTTCATACTCTATGAGATCAGCACAATTTATGCTAGTACATTTAGCACCTTGCCTGCCTGTAGTTGATTTTTCTATGAACTATCAAGTGAAACACATTGTTCTCTATAGTCATGCAAAATATTTGCACAACCGTAACATTATAAAAACAATGCATTTGATTTGTGATCTTACATTTCTGATATTGCATGTTTTAGAGAAAAGAAAGAAAATAATGCATTTTTCATGGATCAAAACCTCCTAAATTATTGCAGTTGAAGTTTTAAGTTTTATATTATTATTTCAATTTTATTTTTTGCTACCTGTCATTTGTTGACAGTTAAGGCATCCTTAATATGTATTTGAGGTTGACTACAAACGACTGTAGGGTAAAGAAAATTATCTTGGGCTAGAAAATAAGGGTTCCAGTGCCGTACATGTCTTGGAGTGTGTCCTTGGACAAGAAAATGTGTCTCCGTTTTCCTATCCTTGTACAAGAATACGAGTCTCCATTTTCCTATCTGTCATGTAAGAGAAATAGAGGTTGTCTTGCAGAGACACTATGAGATTTCATTAGCTAATGTTTACACAGCACTTTGAACTAATGAAGCATTACAGTGCAAAGCATTACTTTCAGACATAGTACTTCAAGGATGTAGAAAGGATCAAATATCCTTTTCACTTACACACATTGAAGAGGAGGCCTGATTTTATTTTGAAGTTCTAACATCCTTTTGGCTTTTTATTTCACTTCAAGGTTGCTTCTTACCTTTTATTGACTACTTACTTGAAATTCCTTTTTCTGTGTCCTCTCCTTTGTTATAAAAATTGATTTGAGGTTTGCGTGCAGCTGCTCAACTAGATGCTTGGCAGAAGGAGTAATGCATCCTAAAACAAAGTTCCTTATTTCAAGCTTATTGCATACTGCAAGAATATCCATGTCCCCTGTTCACTTTCTACTACCAGAGTGGCAGAGGCTTGGTCAGCGTTATCTTGAGTCTAGTATGTCATAGTACAGTGAAATTGAAAAGAATTATATCTTAGGTAACATACAGTCATGTTTAAGCAACTTTACATAATTTACTGCTCTTAGTGTGTAAATCAATGTTTGCTGTAAAAAAGAGACCACAAATGTGACTTGTATGTCATTTGTTTTCATGCCTGTATTTGAATGTGATTTTTTAAAAATAAACCCCACAATATTTATGAGAGGTAGAGGGTTTTTTATTTCCAAAATGATCCTCCACTTCCATCACAGAGTGCGTTTCAGCAGCAATAATTTCTGCAAGATGAAAAGATAAAGTTTCACCACATTGTGCAGAACTGGAATAGTAAATTTTACTTGCTGCAAGAATAAGATTAGTTTTGTTGGTTTAATTATTGCTACTTACTCAAAGGCCACTATTGAACAGTTAAAAAAATTGAAACCTTGTGGAACTGCTTAGTTTGCTGATGGTCCAGGGATGTTTTATGCAGATATTTTCAGGGGTTTGAATCATGCCTAAAACCAGTTTCATGCATAAAGTTAGTGGGAGCGTGAGCTTTTTTTTCCAAATTGGTCATGAATAATTTGATACAGCTATGAGCAGTTTAAGCAGATTTCCAAACATTCAGCTTGATTAGTCATTCCTTCTCAGTCCTAAGCCTGAATGTTCAACAATTATTTCTCCATTTTCTGTCTTACTGAACCTCTTCCTATTTCTCAGCATCTTTCCAGGAAGGCAAATATCTTGCCACTACTACTATGGCATTTGTGTCCTGGCAGTACTTCAAGTAGTGCTTCTACTGTCTACATTGTTTTGATAGTTCCTAAAGTAACAGTTGTTTCTACATGCTCAAATGTTATTTTTATGCTGGTAAGCTTATTCTGCTACCATACTTCTCACTGCAGAATATGGAGTTCACACATGCCCTTTCTGCAGTGTGTAGCGGAGTTGGTTTGGCAATGTGATAACTAAAGACCATACTAATTCTCATTTTATATGAGGTGTGACTACAAAATTCCATCCACTTAAATATTCACACTAACCTCATGGAAGATTTGCTTTGGAAGCCTAAAAGGTATCAGGAGGAAGATAAAGGTGCTGTCTCATACATCTCACCAAGATTCTATGTGGTATGCTGGGGAGTATTGCTGGACTTTAGAGCTGTTTCAAAAATATTTCTGTATTTAAGTGTTTAAGACTGGAAAATCCTTTCAGAAAATGAAGATGTGAGACAGGGCAGTCTCAGGCTTCTTGAAAATATGGTAAATGTGACCTTTGGAAATTTTTCTTTTGTCATGTTTGACTGGCCCTTGGGTTGCCTGGATGTGAAGACAGTGAAGTCCTTTTCCAAAGATAACAGCAGGAAGCAATCCTTTACCCAGAGATGTAAGTCTTCCCAAACAGCAGATAAGTCTTGTTAGTTAAAAGATCTGAAAGTCAAAGAAAACCACAAAAAAACCCACAATAGTTGCAATATCTGAAATTTCATGGCTTTTAAAGCCATATACAGGAGTACAGGAATTTTCCCGTTCACTACAGAACAGTTTTATGAGTGCTGTGTATTCAACACTTTTTTTCCATACCTAAAATATTAATTGTAAATATTAGTCCCACGCAATTTGATTATCAAGGCCAGTAAGAGATTCCTTGAAAGCACTGTTTAATTGAATTCTGCATTTAAAGACATCTTGCAGAGCCAGGACATACTCCTGCAATGCCAGATACCTTCTTTTCTCTTATCTTCATCTTGTCTATTTCCTTCCTCGCCTTGGTGAGGGCATTACTTCATTTGTGGATTATGGGATGGAAAACCATGTTGACCAGTGGATTACATCTATATAGTTGCCTGCTTTCATTAGCTAGTCAAAGTTATCTTCTTATCACTTCTGGGGCATTTCAATAGAGGTGGTATTTTTTCTTTTACAGAAAAATGTTACTTAATTGACACTTGGCTAACTCAGCTTCCCATCATCCTATCAATAATACAAATGCATAGATGTAAAAACCCAATGACTGATGATCTCTGAAATATCAATCCATTCTTACCAATGTTAAAGTTATTTTCTTTAGTCATATTTGATTAAATTTAATATTGCTGAAACCTTGGAAGAAAGTGTGGAATAATTGTTAGGTTATCATTGTGGAATACAGTCTTCTGTATAATACTTTTTCCTTGGTATATTAACTATATTTAATGCTTTACTGATGATCCTCGTATGCTTTTCTTTTGTTCATAAATACAATAAACATATTGTTAATGAAAACTTTTCAGAATCCTTAATGACAGTGACTTACTACAGTACATTTTATTGCCATTATCTACATGACTGACTGATTTTGTAAAGGAACAAATAAAAGTTACCAAGTTATGCTGGGAAATGATTGTGAGCATCAGGTTCAGACACCATGCAAAGGGAAAGGTCTTCTAAAAGAAACAATTTTTCATTTCAAAAAATGAAAATCCTTTGAAAATGTATTTTAAGCATATAAAGTATTCAAGAAGCAATTTCTTGAAAATGTTAAGGCAATTTCAAATATATTGCAGCTATTAATGAGGCAAAATTCAACAAGTAAAATTAATATAACACACATTTCAAATATTTTGTTAGTTAATTATATTAGTAAGATTTGTTAATTATAGACCAGGTTGCCATACGTTTGACCTCAAACTTTCTTGCCTTAAAAAATAAAATAAAATGCTTGGATCCCTAAAAAGTTTCTAATGGTAAATTTAAAATTAATAAAAAAATTAGATTTGCTTTTCTCCGTAGTTAACTTTCAAAGCCTTTAAAATTAGTCCACTGATCCCCAATGTTCTCTGTCAGCAGGCTGAAAAACAACAGATAATCTTTCTAAATTCAATTTTAGTCTGATGTGTAGCCACCAGAGGCTCCTAGTAGAAGTGCATGACTTATACGTTTGACAAATATCTCATCAACAAAAACCAGAAAAAATTATAGGTTTTCAACCAAACCAATGCTAACAGCAAAGAGTAAACACACTGAATTTAAAGAATTAATTAATTGCTTGTCCTGTGTATTCAGCACATTCTCATGAATAAGAAATAGATTCATGGACGATCTGCTATCCAAAAAAAAGGCAGACATAATGCATATTTTTAATAATGAAAAGCTTAGACTCCTAAGTCACAGTACTGCACAGCACTGTTCACTTTTGGCACCTCCTTTCCAGCAAATTAAATTCTATCTGTTCTGAAACATCTCAGTATTTCTGCTGCCATGGCTTCTACAATTCAGTGGGCCCATCCTGCTTTTTAAATTGGCAATTGTTATGATTTTATACAAAGTTATATGATATATATATTTCTTATATTTGGGCCAACAAGTGAAGTTTCTTGAGTTTATTGAAACAAAGTTCAATCAAGATTTTATAGACTAATCATTCTACACAGTTATGGAAGATTTAAACAAATCCCATGGGCAACTTAATTTTTGGCTTCATATGTTTATACTAGGCAATATTAGATCTACTCTTTATCTCTTTGAGTAAAACAAAGTAATTTAATTAAATCTTTGCCATCTAGCATCTAAACACATAATATATTGATGGGAGGGAGAAAGACAAACCCATTCGACACAGAAGTAAAATGAGACTGGAAGCAGTTCAGGCGGTGTTCAATCCTGTTAATTTTTTTATACTACTGCTTGGCTTTAATGAAGATGTAATACAGGGAAGAATTGAGGTTTTCTTTTATATTCTCCAGTTACATTTTTTAATTTGGATTTGCTTACTTATGGCAAGCTTATTACATGGTGAATACGTTATCCAAGCTGATCCAAGGAAGTGTTGTGAGTCATGACGAAATTTGAAGGTGTGTTCTGCCTCCTATAGCATTGTCAAGAAATGAACCAGAAACAGAATAGCTATGTAGGGAAGCTACACTATGTACTGAAGCCTAAAATGTAATTTAATTCTATGTTTCTAAGCACAACAGTTTCATTATGTCTATTAATGTAGCAGTTCCACTTATGGGGATTTCTCCTAAGTATTCATCTTGTTAGCAATTCTTATCCACATTAATATGCAGTTATCTACCAAAGCAGTCAGAAACTCCTGGCTTTAAACTTCTTTTTTTTTAATGTCTGCTTTGTTTCAGGAACTGTTACAGTGTACTGAAATTTTAGATCCGTCTAAGAAAAAGGTGCTTCAGTCTGTCTTTTGCACTAAGTAGATGGTAAATACTGTTATGTAGAACGTGGACAAGTACCTGTCTGTCAGTCTTGTCAGTACCTGTTTGCTAATGGTCAAACAAGTACCTTCTTGTTATTGGTCAGTGCAAGAGGCAGGATAAGGGAATGGGGGACAGTTTCGGTCACCTGAAGCAAAGAGGAGGCTGCACACATGGCAGTGTCATGGGGTGGTGTGAGCTGAATCCCTCCGTGAGCCTCCATCCCCCGGGCAGCTCCTTCTGAGCTCCAAAGCCAGAGGTGGCCTCTCACCTACAAGCATGGCTTCCACCAGTGTGGGAGAACATTGCTCATTCTCAAAACTGCAACTTATGCCCAAGAGATATAGATGTCCAAAGAGAGGGGGCATCTCTAGATACAATAGGAGGACCTCTTGGTCCTCTACTTCCAATCCTGTTATAATCTTATTTTCCCCCATAGTAAGCATATTGCATACTTTGCCCAGTAATCATAGAATCATAGAATCATAGAATGATTAGGGTTGGAAGGGACCTTAAAGATCATCTAGTTCCAACCCCCCTGCCATGAGCAGGGACACCTTCCACTAGACCAGGTTGCTCAGAGCCACATCCAGCCTGGCCTTGAAGACATCCAGGGATGGGGCATCCACAACATCTCTGGGCAACAACCTGTAATCAGGTACAATCCATGAGTAAATAAGAGGTGTAAACACTGAATGCTTCCAGACAATAAATTATACGTTTGACATCACAGAAAGAAACACACAGAACGGCTAGACCTGAGGTGGCAAATCTCCAGACAGATGTACTTACACTTTCCAGATGTAACTTTGTGTATTTTACGCAGAGTGTTAGTTCTGCCAGACAACTCAACTTGTGTCCAAATGGAGATGCACTTCAACTAGGAAAGATGCCGTAACTGAGGAGGAAAAAACCCTTCAAAAACACTGAGAAAAAGGTTTCAAATGAATGTAGATACAAATTAATATAAGGTAAAGCTGTGGAGTCCCTCATAACTAATTTGGAGATAAAGAGGAGTGCAGGAAGAAAAATAAAATTACATAGTTGATCAGTTTTATTTAAAAAAGAAAAGCTATCTACACCCTCAGTAGATGGAAAGGCAACTATTCCTTTATTCACCTGGATTTCACATCAATTATAGTTGACCTTAATAATAACATATTTATAGTAGTGTTGGTCTGTGCTCATTTGGTTTCAACTACCTTATACCAAATTGCCATGATAGATGGGTTTGCCCTTTGAGCTTCTAATTTTCATTTGAATGGCTATATAACATATCATGAAAAAAAAATATGGTATTACAGGTTGCTCGGAAAGATTTCCAAAGAAATTTGTCAGCATAATTTCAAGTTTGCAATACTCACGTTCCTGAATTCTGAGGAAAACAAAGTGGATGACATTTAGCATTCTGTAATTGGCTTTCATAGCTTAATTTTATGTATTTTTTTGTTCTGATGTATACAGCAGTTGACACTGATTCTAACAAGACCATGGCTATTTATTAAAATCTGATTAAATTTTCTAAACGTTCAGAGTGCAAATAACGATGTCTGCATTACAGTGGCCTTTGCTCCAATCTAGGTCTGTATCTCTGTGTTCCTCTTAGGAACCACCACATTTTACCTTTAGAAATCACCCTCTAAAGAACACTTTCCTGTGTGTGTGCTCTGGCCTGTTCATGAGCAAGAGAAAAAGAAGCTGACTTATAAAATGCACATGAAATCAGCAATAAAAGGAATGAATGACATAAAAAAATGTCATTGAATTCTATCATGTATTCCTTATTTCCCAATATGACAGCATTTTAGTAGCACAGGAATTCACAATAGCAGCTTCCCAGATACTTTTGTGGGAGTGTAAGTTTGTCTAGCTCACATCTGCTCTGTTGCTGGGATTTTTTCCTAAGAGTTAAGAATGTCACAGATTTTTCTATTAGATGAAAGTTGCTGCATAAATAAAAAGCTTGCATGACTTGGTTTAAAATAACAGTTTTCATTTATATGGCATTTTATTCACAATTTACTCAACCTATTCTGTCTTTCCATTGGAATAATTTCTTACTAAAAGAGGGGGAAAAAAGTGAAGTGAATTTCATTATTGTAACAAAGAAGCAATTCATGAATATATTCAATCTGTGCTAATGGATTTTAACACATTTTTATTATTCTGCAATGAACTGCACATAAAGTTTTTAATTACCAAAGCAGTAACCAAATATATACTGCAGAGAGGTGCAGTGTTGTAACAAAGATTATTCCTTTATGCATTTAATCTTGGTTCACTAATGCATCTACAGGTTTCTGTGTTTAAATAATAAAATACCTAATTCTATAAATATGTATAATTTAGCTAAATTACTGTTCCCAAAACAAGTTGCTCACATTATTTTTCAGTTAAAGAAATTAAGAAATTGGATGTAGCTCATATATCCCCAATATTCATCACTCAGTACTGTGGGATATGGAGTATAATAAGAGGTCTTCAGAGTGTAACTGCCTGAGATCAAATGATATCCAGAGACTCCAGGGATGAATTCCTTCACCCTTCCTTCGTCTGTGTCCTGTTTGCCCCATAGTGGGCTGTGTATTGCACTTTATGACACAGGACGTTCACTGAAGTTTATGGGTCATGTGGCATTTATAAAAAAAATATTTTTTGTTTATATCATGCAGACTTCAAGCCATGCCACTTCCAAAGGAGTCAGTAATATTCCTATCCCCTTTATCCTGTAATACCCAGGTTAAAATACTCACCCAATGGTGGGACAAATCCATGTCAAGAAGAGTTAAAACAACATCCCCTACCATATATGATATCAGTAATTGAAGCTATTGGTCAACAGTCAGCTGAATATAAGCCAGCAGTTTGCCCACGTGGTGAAGAATGGCAATGGCATCCTGGCCTGCATCTGGAACAGCATGGCTAGCAGGACTAGGGAAGTGATTGTCTCCCTGTACTGGGCACTGGTGAGCCTGCATCTCGAATCCTGCGTCCAGTTTTGGGCCCCTCACTACAAGAAAGACATTGAGGTGCTGGAACATGTTCAGAGAAGGGCAACGGAGCTGGTGAAGGGTCTAGAGCACAAGTTCTGTGAGAAGTGATTGAGGGAGCTGGGGTTGTTTAGCCTGGAGAAGAGGATGCTCAGGGGAGACCTGATCGCTCCCAACAACTACCAGAAAGGAGATTGCAGAGAGGTGGATGTTGGTCTCTTCTCCCAAGTGACAAGTTATAGGACAAGAGGAAATGGCCTCAAGTTAATCTCTTCACTGAAAGTGTTGCCCAGGATGGTGGTTGAGTCACCATCCCTGCAGGTATTTAAGAGATGTGTAGAAGTGGTGCTTAGGGACACATTTTAGTGGTGGTCTTGGAAGTGTTAGGTTAATGGTCAGACTTGATGATCTTATAGGTCTTTTCCCACCAAAATGATTCTATGATTCCATGAATCTATGATACATTTACAAGCTGGATCTGGACCTGGGCAGCCCTCCCACATGTCCAGTTGGTACCTTTAGAACATCATGCGGACTCAGGTTCTGATCAGAGAGTGCTGGACCAGTTCTGTGGTCTCCTTCCCCTGTCCTGGTTCAAGAAGCCCCCACATCCCTGTTGCTCCTTGTGTGGGACCATATTTCTGTCATGCAATTACACTTGGATGGTTCCCTGCCCGTGGCCAGGCTGCTTGTTTGTGCTGGGCCCACTCAGAGTGGAGTTTTACCTTCCAGGTGAACTGGCATAAAATATCCCTGAACAGAGGATGCTCGCAGTTTTGTTGAAGCATAGATATGTGAAATGAGATAATGTGGACTGGTTTCCTCTGTATAACAGACTATTACAGTTCATCCACTTTATTCTCCATTAAACCTAGTTAGTCATGTTTGATAAAGAATTTCTTACCAAAAAAAAGTTGTTATATATTAATCCAAACACATCAAGAGACAGACTTACTCCTTCAAGTAAAAACTTCACAAGCCTCTAGGAGGATAATGCTGATTGATGGTCTCAAATATAATCCAGAGAGAATCAAGTTAATGTTATTTTAGCTCTTTAGTTAGTTAATGTGTCCTCCACACCTTTGACATTTTGGTTGTTCTGTCTGGAATAACATTTAATAATCTGAGAATGAAAATCATGGATGCAGCTTCTGGGGAAGCATGGATCTTGATTTAATGCTTATAAATGAAATATTATACGTGTTTGGGCATACAACACAGAGCTCCTCACCTCGGTGTAAAGCATCAAACCTAAGAAAACTCTTCCACAACTAGGAACAGAGAAGATGATAAAGAAAGGAGAGTCCTTGGAATAAACAACAGCATCTTGAAAGAAAAGACAGATGAGCTTCTTGCTCCCTTGGGGGGAGGAGTGAATCGTTTTTTCATTTTATAAGTCTCAATTTTTAACTGTTTCTCCAAAGCAGATGCCTGCCTGAAGAAACTGAGACACAGCACTAATGTTTTTCTTCTCTCCAGCATGTGCAGTGAGTCACATATAGTTTGGCTCGATGCAGCAGCTTGAAGGCTATCCCAAAGCAGTACACTCAATATTGCAGTTCTCTATATGAGGGAAAATGCCTTCAGGTTCTTCTGTTTCAAAAAAATACAAAAACTGTTTTCTTGAGATGGTGACAGAAGTCTGCCATATCCAAAACCTGAAAATGCAGCCAGGTGCACTTTTTGTGTTTAAGATGATAATAGCTCAGAGGTGATTTAAGAATGTGTTTTGTGTGCCTGTATGTGAATATAATATCGACAGCAAACTTTTGTTGTGGTGTGACTACTTTTTAATTGCTACTGCTGATCTCACCTTTAGAAGTTCATGATTACTTGTGCAAGTCAATGTGCAGGACCAGACTGCGTCCTCTGATGACACAGTGCCTGCTTATGTCCTTGGATCTTTGAGATGGTTTTTTGGTGTCCCTAAAATGTAACCGACACTGCTAAACACACCCTGTGCTTGGTTGATTCAGTGCTGTAGCAGTGGCAGGCATGCGGGACATACAGCTGGCTGTCAGGGAGATGCCATACTACTATAGGGAGATGCCACATACCCTGCATGTTAGGGATGCAGCCAAAGCCAGATACCATGCATATGTCTGATATCAGATGACAGCCTTAGTGAGTCCCAGGACATAGGGAGTCAGGGTATTAGACATTCAGGAGTGGCCGAAGGCTACCTTCCCCCTCAGCAGCTGCACGCAGGGACAGAGGGCAGCTGCATTTCTGTGCTGCAGGGACGTGAAGCGCTAGTTCAGGGTTTAGGGACTGAAAGACAGCAGCCAGGCTGTCAGTGTTAAATTCTTACCGTTTCAGATAAGAATCCCCAAAGAATCTTAGAATCAGGAATTCCAAAAAGTAAAGACTGAAAATACTGATGCAGCCTTTCCTACTGAAAGATGCAACAATATTTTTTGCAAGTTTTTTTGCATGCAACACCTGACCAGTGAGTGGGTCACAACAGCAATGATCCTGTGAGTCTTTAGGAAGTTAAATGAGAAATATGACAGCCAGCTGAAACAGCAAAAGGTCAAAACTGAGCTCATGATAGTCATCTAAGTGGGAATTTGAATAGAGCTCTGATGTTCGTGCTCCTACGCTTTTAATAAGTGCCATAGGATTTCTAATTGCCACAGTATCCAGGAGCTCCACTTGTTCTTTTACAATGGTATTGACTATAGCAGAAGAGTTCCTATTAGCACTATGCCAAGGCAGATGCTCAGAAGTTAATCATAGGTGTAAAGTACCTCTACACCTAAGTCCTCTGTTGTGGTCTACTCTTCAAATATGTCAAGTTTCTATTTCGTTACTTTCTTTCATCACAGCTTAGAAGCAAAACTCATCTAGTGTGTATTTTTTTTTTATAAAAAGTATACCCAACTTGTATTGATTTCAAATTTGTTCAGTGACATCACATTAAGAAACCTTCTGATTTCCAGTGGCTTGATGTGATCTTGTACTAAAGGATTGATCTGAAACTTGTAAAGGTTTAGTTCACTTTGACATAAGCAGCAAAATAAAAAGAGGGTACTTTTGCTTAAGGTTTTGTAATTGTTGCTGTTGTTGCCTGGATTCTTCTAAAAGTCTGCCATTGCTGAGGTCTGACTTAGCAAAGACTTGTGGTGTTCTGGGTTTCTATGGGAGATGTGTTTTATTTTGGCGCAATAAGGATGAGCAGCATCCATACAATGAAAGTAACAATAATCCACGGTTTTAAAGAAGATGAATTGTTCCCAAAAGGTTTGCTTTTGGGGTAACATTACTATTAAGAGAGGGATTGTTTCTCTTAATAATCACATAAGTGTCTGCAGTATAACGTTTTGCCTATATGTAACATTGTCTAAATGCAGTTTTTGTTTACCTTTACTGAATCTTTGTTATGCTAGCTGTTTCCAATATTCTGTAATTTCATGCTGTTAATGTTTTTATGTAAGCTTTGCTATTTTGGGAGTATGAAACTGGTGCAGTTCTGGCTCTGTAATTAAGGGGCTTCAGTGATCTCTTTTCTCTCAGCTGCTGCTTATGAGACTGAGAAAGGAAGGACACAAGTCATAGATTATACAGAACAAAGCTTCTATTTATCAAAAACACCAGTCCTCCAGGTTATTTGGATGATGAAGCTGCAGTCTGTCTACAAAGCATGGTACATCTGAACGAGAACCTGTGGACCCTGCCGTGGTCTTAGATTCTTCCTTTTGATAAACTGTGGTTAAGAGTTGCAAATATAATTGGCAGCTCATGTTCCTTGTGCTTCCAAGTGAATAGGGTGCCATTACAGAAGAATGTTTGAAACAATGAAAAATTTGGTGCTGATATTGTTGACATAGTATGATATGTATTGTGTGAGTCAGCACTTCTGCTGAAATGGATTTATTTACATACATTTGACAACATGGAGCTCATTTGTCAGTAAATTTGCTCAGGTAAATCCCAATTCCACTATAACAGATGTTCACGAGTGCGTGCTAACTCCTCATTGATCTGCTTCATCTGATTAATCAATATCTCTTTGTTACTGCAGGTAGACTTCTCTGAACCTCATGGGTTTGCCAGGTTTTTTTCCCCAGAATATCTAAAGTAGTCTGAGAGATGAAAGTGGCTAAGCATGTGGACATTTTCAATTAAGAAAAGGGAAAACTGAAAGTAGTCAGTACCTTTGATGTATAGTTTTTGCCTGAAATTCAAAATGTAATCTCCTAATGTATGTATTTTATGTTACATATTACAAATTAGACTATGCTATATTTTAGACACGCAGTAAGCCAAATTCAGAGCTCTGTTTTCTTTACAGAAAATCTAAATTTGGCCTACAGTCATTTCTCAGTATTCCAAAGACATCTAAGATTATTAAGAAAGGTCTAAGGAACTAAACTAAAATATCATTAAGCTGCTACAAAAATCTGTGATGTGCCCTCATCTGGTATACAAGAAAATACAGAAAATAGAGCTAGAAATTGGATAGAGAAGTCCTAAATAGATGGAACAAAGGACAACATAATGGTTAAGAACTCTTCAATTTGGAGAAATTAAGTATGTGGGACATATGAAGGAGACTCATAAAAACATAACTGACTAGGAGAAAGCAGCCATGCAATTGTCATGTATTTAACACAAACTGGTTTTATAATACTGAACCTTGAGAAGGAGAGTGAATTACATTGAAGATCCATTAAAGACAAAAGTTTTTCATGCTGTGCATAAGTAAACTGTGGAACACCTTGTTCAGGGTGCCTTGAATGTCAGGAAGATTTGCATATTAAAATCACCTTTGAAAAAATTCTCAGGGGAGGGGTGCTCATCAGCACAAAGACATCACAGCTGGCTCAGCTACAAGCTGCAAGCTGGGAGAGTATGCGAGGAAAATGTGGCCATACGTTTGTCCTGTTCTGTACTCCTAGACAGCTGCTCTTAGTAACCACCACTGGGGACATAGTACCAGACTAGGGGGATCACCCATCTTTCTGTTTAGAGACTGTTTTACAGATAAATATTATTATACAAATACTGGAGAAGGAATGGAATAGGTAAACTGATTCTAATTCAAAATGAGTTGTGCATCATTAGGTTTCTGCAGCCAGTTAGCCTATGCCCAGGACTGGATTTCAGTGTGTTTATAGAATGGTAAAGTACACGTTCAAGGGAAAGTAGATGGTATTATTGATAGCAAAGATTAAATGAGAACTCAGGCCCTATTACCTGTGTCTTTGGAACTTTTCTCATTTTGATTAGAAAACCTCTACAGAGTCTTTATAAATTGTGAAAGACTACAGAAATGAGATAAGAGATACATAAATTGGACAGCCTATGATAAGAATACATAAAAAGAGAAGAGTACGCAAGATCTGATAAAAAAAAAAAAAAAAACACAAAACAAAACCCAAAACAATCACCTTATTCAGTTTGAGGGGGAGAACCAGCAAAAATTCTGAAAGGGAACACAAAAGTTGAATTGGTGTCAAAATATTTGTCAGTATTTAGTGTAGAATAAAGCCTAATTGCTTTTCAATTAATAGTTTATCAGTTTGGAGATGAAAATGAGGAATAGGCAGCAGAAAGCTGATTAGAATACATGCATGCATGTGCACACAGACACAGGCTAAACCAGGGAGAGAATGGGGCAGAATGTAACATGGGTTAAAAATTGCCTGCTATCTGTTAAAATATAGACTTAGAAATCTTTATTTTAGTAAGAATTTCAAATACATGTGCCTTTAATTAGTTTCCAGTTTATATTTAAATACAAATAGTGCTTTCTGTTGGTACTGAGCACTTAAGAAAATCTGTCCAAGGTATGGTAAGTTCATGATGAAAAGTCTGGTTTCAGGACCTCTGGCTGTTGTTATTATAGGATGTTACTGTATGTTGTTCGCAACTGGTCTTCTAGATTCTTTGTACAAGTAAGATATAGCTATGTTTTATTACTTCAGGTTTCCTTTTTAGGTCTATAATTTAATATAATCTGCAATATTTTTTAATCTATTGCTTATCCATCTCCTAAATGATTAATAAAAAGTTATTGTACTCCTATTAACTTGGACTACAAGTCTTTTTTGCAGCTATTAGCATCTGTGAAATCAGTGAGTCACCAGTCGTTTTCAATGAGGGAACCTTGCAACAGAAAACTTGACTTGTCGGTGAAGAGCAATTTGAGATGATCAAGTAAAGATCATGTCTAATAACCCGGTAATAACATACTTACAAAATGGCTGTAATGCCTCTAGAGAGGGCATTAGGAATCATTGAGGAAATTGCATGTGTTTTTAAAGTTTTTAATTTTATTTACCTTGTTCTGTAATAGACTGCAATGTCTGCAAACCAGTCATCATGTACTTTCAGTGATTAGAAAGTATATTTGGAACATTTTGGTAACTGTAAATCCAGGTTTATTTATTTTGGTACTGAAAAATATTGAAAAAGAGAATAAATGGAGCTGTAATGTTTAGACTAACACTATTTTCTTAACTAACACCCTTGTGAATGAAGATAGTAAATTTGAACAGTACGTGCTTTTACCATCTGTGCTCCAATAATGATAGCAGGCACCAAGGGAGAATTGAGTACTTAAGTATAGCAGGAAACACCAGTCTGCTGCTTTTAGCATGAGCTGAATTTTCAGCTTTTAGGGTGCCTTGGCCTTAATTTATGCTCCGTTTGTAATTAAATTGTCTTGCTGACATAACTCTCAAACCTAGCTTTCTGTGCCTCAGCCTTAATTTCTTCACACTTGATTGGTAATGAATGTGCTTTACCATCATATATTGTTTGGGCCTTGTGAAAGAAAAACTGCATTACTACAGACTGCTACAGTCTGATTGGACAGATGAGCTATATTGACCATAAAGAAATTTGCAGTTAGCCTTACCAACTCTTATGTCAGGCTAGTCTTTTATTCCTTTCTAAAAAAGATTTTCATTAACTCCTCTTGTAACCAACCAACATCTATCTAAAATTAAAGGTAGCTAACTGAGTAGTGACAAAATCATCTGTAATCATTCAACAGTGGAGAAAAATGGCAGCAAACAGCATGAAATTATACTTCTTAAATGAGAAATAAAATTTAATTTAATTTTGTGTGCACATAATTACTTTTCAGTTTTTGCCACTCCTGAGGTAGATTTCATTTTGTTGCTGCTGATATCAAAGAACAAGAAAACAGCAGGCTGCTCCAGATGCCAATGCAGCATTTTGAAAAAAGGTAAGGATGGAGCAACAGAGATGGAGGGAGAGCTAAATGCTATCCTTTTGTCAGCGGGGGGAGAAGTGATGCATGAGAAAAAATTATGAGAATGTAGGTGTAAATTCAAGTACAGCATGTATCCTGAAAGACAGGTAGGTTTGTTATTTTACTTAAAAAATATTCAGCACATGGCAACTCAAGGAATTACAGATATCAGACATTGCAGAGCTTCTAATGAGTGGATACAAGGTTCTGTTCAACAGATATGCCTAACCAGCAACATTTACCCATATCATGTTTGTTTAGTATTATTGGTAGTATAAGCCGACATTTTTGAAATTTTCATATTCAAAATATGCTCTAATGTGAAACTAGTTTATAATTTTCTCCAGCTGTCTAGGCTTAGTCCAAAAAGTTATGCTATTAAAACCAACACTTAATGTCTTGATAACTGCAAAATTAAAAAAATAAATTAAAATTGTACACTTGGGAACTAAAAAATTCAAAGGGCTTTTTGCCATATAATTCATACCTTACAAGATATATTATCAGAGAGGCTCTGCTCAGTGCCCTGGCCTGCTCTGTGAATTTGGCAAAATTATCATCTTTGTTGCTTTTGGTATCTATTTCAATGAGAAAGTATTTCAGCTGTTCTGTGCACCTTGCTGTGTGCACAAAACATGCCACTGTAAAAGAATGAACTTGGAAGGGGCCCTCTAGGAATAAGGAGGTAGAATAAATGTCATCAGAGTCTGGTATATTCTGCTTTATAACAGCAAGCTTCTTCACAGCTTTCAGATATTACTTCCTTGGCCCCCTGCAGTCATAACTAGTTTTCTTCTTTTGCAGTCTCCTAGCTACTCAGGCAACTCTTAGTGTCATAGGCCACCCCCTAAATAGTGGTGATAAGCAGGAACCACAGTTTTCTTGATAATTCTCACATTTCTTTTTAAAATAAGTTACTGGAATTTCTCAGGCATGTTTTGTACTGTATTCAGTTTGAAGCAACTAGCTTTTCAGGAAACACATTTAAAACCAGATAAACATATCCTATGTAATAATATAATTAGGATTTGTGGTTATGCAAGCTTTTAGCTTTTTTCTTTAAAAAATATGGTAGAATTTGGCTACTGATGAGCATGATCTTTTTTTTAAAGAAAGAGCTTTAAATGCTTCTTTCAGTTCAGACTGCTCAATAACTTAAGCCTGTGGACTATAACATAAGCTTCTAGACTGCTTTCTGTTTTGTTTTTATTGTAAGTCTTGGAGAAAGTAGTCAAGAGCAGCCATTTTCTTTTTTTCTTTTGCACACTGCTGATTTTGCTGGGATGCTGAGCAAGCCAAGATTAAACTGTTTAAGAGGAGTAAGTGCTTCAAACTGTTAGCAGAATAATGAAAGAGGATTGAGAAAAAAATTGTTCCTGCTACTAAGTTAAGGAAAAAAATGGCCTCCACGTAGTTTCTAAATGATTTTGTAGCTGCTGCTAATTTCCTTCTTAGCTGTGAAGTCCATCATTGCTGAGGAGGGGAAAAAAACTGTAACAGACAGTGTTTAGCCAGAGCAAATGAATACACAAATTGGATAGCAGTTATGCATATATAACAAGCAGACAGGGAATTGTCAGAGAATGATGGTATAAAATATATTTCTGAATCTTCTGAAATGATGTCATATGTATAACTACATATTCTCTATGTGGAGCAAATTCTAAAATAACTCTGTCTAGCCTACAAAATTTATGTTGCCTCTAAATGAAAATATTCTCTGGCTACAGATTATGCACCCAGTATCAATGCAGGATGTGCTTTCCTACATGCCTTAGGAATTGAGAGAATAATCAGAACTGGCTAGTGACAGATCTGCTGGCATTACAGCTTGAGAGACACTCGCAGATCAGTCAGCAACTTAACTATGGCTACTGCCCTTCTATCAACAAGCTTTCACCATGGGACCCCTGCCTTATTTTCTAAGACTGGGCTTTGCCAAAGTGAAACGGCTCTTCCTAGGATTTCCAGATAAGAGGAATGATTCTGAATGGAGAATCCTAGCTTGCAAGAATGGAGACTATCCTCTTCAAAACACAAGTTTTCTCAACAAGCTTGGAGACAACTATGGACCCTTTGGGCATAGCTATGACACTATAAATAAAATGAGGAAAGCAGAGCCACCTTTCTTCACAAACTGGGATAAGAAATCTTGTATAAAACCCTATCAGTGAATATCAGGGAGGAAGCCACAAGCAATTCTTGCTAACATTGTTCAAAGTTAACTTTTTTTAAAGGTTGTAAGATCTGCTTCTGTTTTTTAATTATTTCTTTAAAGACTACTATAAAGAATAAAAACAATTTGGGAAGATCAAAGAATCCCAGATGCTCCCATTGTAAAAAGCACAGACAACTGATCAGAGTACCCCAATGAATTCAAATACAGATTAAAGGCAAAATGAGAACAAGAAAGAAACACTCCCTTATTTTATTGTTAGCTTTTAGTGTAGTTTAGATAGAGAAATTACAGAATCTGATACATGAACATCACAAAAACTGCTACATTCTGTCTGTAAAAACTAATTGAGCTCAGTAAAATGTTTTTGTGTTTAACCCCAAAAGCAGAGGTGTGAATAATGTAATGAAGCATTTGCTAACATTTTCTATTTGACATAAAATTCTGTAGTATAAGCAATAATGTCACCTAACATGAAGTGGTTTAAATTACTGAATGTGACTATTATTGAAATTAATTCTAGTCTGAAAAAAATTATGTACACAGGAAAAATTATATACAAGTGTAAAGTTTAATTGAAAATCATAAAAATATAACTTAAATTGTAATGTAAGTCTGCTATTTTCTTATCTAAAAAATGAACAGTTTTATTCTTTGAAGAATTAAAGTTTTCCGTGTCATCATGGTCAGAGATCTGAATAAAGCTTTGCTTAGATTTTTCCATTAGTCATATCTTGTCATAGAAAATGCCATTTCTGACAATTAAAAAATATGTTGAAAAAAATCAGTTTTACTGATAAAAGAAACTGTATCAGGAAAAGAACAGAAAATTTATACCTCATTAATTTAATTTTAGTTGAAATATTTTCCTTTATTACATGAGGAAAAAAAATTTATGTTTTGCATTGTTTTAAAAGATTCACCAATCAACATTTTGACTTTCCCTATGATCAATTTCAACATGGGTCTTTTGGAATGGCATCTCTGTGGAAATACATACCTTGTAATATGTTGAATATTGTAACACCCCACCAACACACCCCCAGATAAGTGACCCCATCTGTTTACTTGGAAATAAATTCTTTGAGGGAGCCCACCAACAAAAGAACATAAATCTAATAAATACAACATTTATGAGACAAGATAAAGGCAGATTTGACCTGAAGTAGAACATTTATTTGAAAGGTCTTTCACTGCTTATTCATAATCTAAATTTTTTAATTCCATAATATATTTGTACCATGCCATCCCCTTTACCAGAATGAATTTTGTCTGGAATGATTTTTATTAGTTTATGCATGACAAAATTGATCTAGATAGTAATCCACACACAAAAAATTTAGCTTTGGTCCCATTGTTTTGGGATGCAGATATCCATTCTGTTGATTTAGTCTACGACTTGGGCTCCATGTATTGCAATGATCATTCGGAACAGGAGATACATACACTGTGTTGTGTTGGATTGTTGTGTCTCAAAACCAGCTCAGGTTGTATCACTGTTGCACTTGTCTGGTTCTGCATGAGGTTCCATTGGTTCAGGTGGCTACTGATGTGGTATTTTCAACATACAACTATGGCATCATACTTGTATGACAACATGCAACTCAAATATTGGGTTATTTTCCACCCAGGAATAAATGTCCTTCAGATACACCTCAGATTTCCACAACCGTCTTCATTAGCCACCAAGTGCACCCAGGTTCCTGATTAAAAGCAATCCCACTAGTTTGCCTCTTTTTCCTGAAGAAGAAGTAACACAATTTTTCCTAGACAGTTCCAACAATCTGGAACTAGGGTGTCTTGGTTTTTGTGACATTGCTGCTGGTGCAACATCCTGGTAGCGATCAGTACCTGCTGATCTTTGACACATAGCAACCCCACAGCAGAAGGAACCTCTAAGATGGCAGGAAAGGTTTAATCTATACTCACAGCAGCTGGACCAAAAACCCACCTGTACCCTTTTGGGTCTTTGGAGAACCTTATCCTGAGATAGTCTATACCAAGAATACGTGGAGCCTTTGGGACAGTCACAATAGGATGCATTTGCCACTCATTCCTGTTAGGCTCAACTCAGCTTCCAACAGAGTCACCTGTTGGAATCTCCCTGTCACTCCAAAAATCCAGATGTGTTCTGCCCCCATTTACCCTGATAACGTTAAGACACATTATGCGCTGGTGTCCACCAGAGCCTTATAATCATATGGGTCTGATGTGCCTTCAAAGGCATACAGCCCAATGAACCTGGTCATCCCTTTCCTCTGCTCTGTCAGAGTATTCATTACTTGACTCCCATAATTACAAACCAGAAGTCCCTTCACCAGTCACCTTGAGGATGCTGAATAGAGGCTCAGTAAGCATAGGCCAGCACCCAGCAAAGTGCAAGAAGGTGTGTTTCTTTGGCATGATATCATTTTCTCAAGTGCTGTGGCACTTCAACATCATTCCATCCATGTTTGGGGGTGGAGTTCCAGACTGTTGGAGGTGAAAATTGTTCTAGATGCCTTCTCAAATCCTCCTTAGCATCTTGACATCCATGACTCAACTGACTCAGGTCATGAGTGTCATGACCAACCAATTGGGTAACCTTATAAAAAGTCAAAATCAGAATCACCACATACACCAATATGAACATTCTAGGCTGGTCAAGAAACTGAATAATGATTGTAGCATAGAAGAAAACATCTACTGCAGAGAAAGGGGAGGTGTCATTCCTCATTTCCCCACAAAATTGGTCCCAAAGGAAAAGAAGGAGAAAGCCGTAATTGTTAATTGTCTCCACGAGATAGTTCTTGGAGTACTGAGACAACAGCAATGCAGGGTTCAAACACCAGATTAGGCTCAAGGCCAGTACTTTCATCATGGCTCTCCCAGACAAAACAAGTAAAAATGATAAACAGTACAACAAGCTGCAGTGACCATTAACAAGCCCTGAAGTTTGATGTACAGAAAGAAAGGGAGCACACCATAGAGCAGGTGAGGGAACAAACAAACCAGTATCAAAACCAAACAAGTCAACATTGCAACAAGCAAAGTAAGTAGCAACTTGCCAAGTAACAGCTAAACAGGTATAACAACTTTAAATTCAGTCTAGCACACTGATCAAATCTCCTGCTATCATTAACCCTCATGCCCCAACCTTGATGCCAAAATGGACTGCACTGGGTGGACCCTGGCCCACATCTAAACCCCAACCCAGTCATTGGTTCACTCTAAACAGCAGGATGGGGGAGAGAATCAGAAGAGAAAAAAGAAGAAAAACTTGTACATCAATACAAAGGCAGTTTAATAAGTTACATGAAGGAGAAAAAAAAAAAACAAAACAAGCAAACAAAAAGAAAAGCTAAGTGATGCAGAGGCAATTGCTCACCAGCTCCCATCCACAGAACAATGACAGTCTCCAAGCAACAGCTACCTTGATAAAACTACACTTCCCTTCACCCGGTTTTATTGCTGAGCATGACAGTATATGACACTGTGTAAACACTGTTCACCAGTAGCTAAAACATCCCTGTGTTATCAGCACTTTTTTGATCAGAAGTCTAAACCACAGCAACATTCAGGCTGCTATGAAGAAAATTAACTTGATGCCGACAAGAACCAATACAGTAATATTACCTGAAATGCTCTGTTAATCAGCCTCTCCCTAAAGGTTGGTGTTTTTATTTCAGAATTCAGAAACATCTTAATAAATATATGTCTTTGGTGAAGGTGAGTCTTTCAGTGAAAACAACATAAAGCAGATGCTGGTTTTCTCAAAAATAGCCAGTGACTTGTAGATAATTTTTTCACGTTGAAGACAGGAGGTCAAATTTGGGTTACCAGACATAAGATTGTGACATACCTGGGGAAAGAGATTGAAGAACTGCTAACAAATGATACAATTAAATACAATTGCAGCTACCAAAGAACAGCAGATGAGTGTAGGATCATATATTCCATATTGACAAAACAGTTAGAGGATTTGGACAAGGTAGAGGAATAATCAACGACTGAAAACATAGAAGAGAGAATTAATGACCATTATGAGAGTAATGTTACTAGGGGCAGGGAAACAAAGTCTGTGAAAAACAGACTTGGAAAGCATCCAGAAAGGCAAATTCATGAGAGCAAACTGGCAATGTGTTCAATGTATTTCATGATGGAAAAGGAGATGAAGAGCAAGGAGAGAAAGGGTAATTGCATAATAATTTTTTGAACAAGGAAACAGTGGTATATTAAAAAGCAGAGGAAGAAAAGCCAAATTATTAGGGAAAACTTTAAAGCAGAATAAAACCAAGGCAATAGTTCGAACCAGAGAAGGGAAAAGGTAAGAATAGGTAGGATCACAAGGTCCATCTCAAGGAGTAAAATGACTATTTAATTTGGAATGTCTCAAAATAAATACACATCGGAAATTGGAAAGTTTATGGAAAAAATAAGGAAGGACGTTCCAGCTCTTAATTTGGATTTTCTTTTTCAAGTGTTGCTGTCCTGGGTTTTGTCAGTTTTAGATATAGGGAAGCTTAGTGATGGATGAACAGCTGATTTGCTCAACATGGTTTTCACACTGTTCTTGATTGTACCAGCAACTGTAAAATACATTTTTTATTTTTTTAAACACACAGACAGACATTGTATAGTTTCAAGACTAATGAACTACTCATTATGTGTACATATTTCAGCAACCTTTAAGGAATGATCAAAAACAACAGAGAACACATCCTTCCACATTTACTTTTATGAAAGATGTCTCAAACACAACAATCTAGGCAGGAAAATGTATAAAAGTCCATTGAGAAAGCATAGATCCGTTCTGAAAACTTACTATCCAGTCAGAAGTTTATCCTGATGCTCTTCATTATGGTCCAGTGTTTGATCCTTATTCCTTTATCTGAATAACTACTTCAATAAGTAATTCCACTCGGCTGGCTGGAATCCCATTTAACCATGCTCCTGGCTCACTTGTGAGCCTAACTGCTCACCACTGATAGCAGAGGATTTAGCTTTTGAGCTTACATGTCAAATAGATATTCAACTGCTTAACTTTTGTCTTCTTACACATTGTGAAATAACTCCCAGAAGAAAAAGTTTCACATTTTAAAGGCAAGAAAAGAAGTCAAGAAGAACATAAGATCAATTAAAGAATTCAAGTACTTTCAAAAATAGTATTTGCTTTAAAGGCAAATTGAGCAATAATGAAACTGACCTTCAACAAATCATTACATTTGTATTGAAGCAGCTTAGCCAGACAAATATCAACAGACCAGTAAGTGAATTCTATTATGTAAGAAAATCATAGGGAAAAGAATGGTGACAGTCTTGGGTAAAATATCTTCTTTTCATTTTATGATTAACTAAGGCTGAAAAAATGAATTTACCTCTAAACTGGGTCTTGAGAAAAAATAATTTTCAAAAAATATCTGAAAAAGTAAAAAAGAAAATAACTGTTGAAAAACTGAATAAAAAAAGGTAAATGTTCAAATACTTTTGTCTGGAAAGAAACCAATATGGTAGCCTAAGTTATAGACTGACTATCTAGAAGTCAAAGTCTTCCTTCCCAGAACGACTTCAGATGTGCTATGGCTGTCAGTCTTGCCTAAAGGCTCACAAGATCTCCAGGTGTGATGCTGACAACATATCCAGGATTCATGCATCCCTAACAGATATTTTATGGAGTTCAACAAGGCCAAGTGCAAGGTCTTGCACATGGGTTGGGACAATCCCGAACACAAGTACAGGCGGGGCAGAGAATGGATCGAGAGCAGCCCTGAGGAGAAGGACTTGGGGGTACTGGTGGACAAAAAGCTGAACATGAGCCGGCAGTGTGCGCTGGCAGCCCAGAAAACCAACCGTATCCTGGACTGCTTCCAGAAGAGCGTGGCCAGCATGTCGAAGAAGTTGATTCTCCCTCTCTACTCTGTTCTCATGAGACCTCACTTGGAATACTGTGTACAGCTTTGGGCCCCTCAACATAAGAAAGATGTCGGCCAGATAAAGTGAGTCCAGAGGAGGGCCACAAAGATGATCAGAGGGCTGGAGATGATCAGTGGGATGAAGAAAGCTGAGAGAGTTGGGATTTTTCAGCCTGGAGAAGAGAAGACTTCAGGGAGACCTTATTGCAGCCTTCCAGTACGTGAAGGGAGCTACAAGGAACCTGGGTGGGGGGACTTTTTACAAGGGCTTATAGTGATAGGACAAGGGGTAATGGGTTTAAATTGAAATTGGGAAGATTTAGATTGGATATCAGGAAGAAGTTCTTTACCGGGAGGGTGGTGAAGCACTGGAACAGGTTGCCCAGAGAAGCTGTGGATGCCCCATCCCTGGAAGTGTTCAAGGCCAGGCTGGGCGAGGCTTTGAGCAACCTGGTCCAGTGGAAGGGGTCCCTGCCCATGGCAGTTGGAACTAGATGGTCTTTAAGGTCCCTTCCAACTCAAACCATTCTATGATTCTATACCTGTTGATTAAATCACCTTTTGTTGGTTGTTAACACCACTGAACCAAAGGTCTAGTTTGATATGGCAAGACAATGCAAAACAAAGAGTTAAAAATGCTTCTTTTGACTGGTATGGCTACACAGGATGCTCTCAGGCAACATCTATAAATCCAGCTACACTTCTGTTCCCAAGTTACTAATGATGGAAGAAAGCTGATGTTGCTTTAGGCAAAGACTTTCTTCTCAGCAGTACTTACAGCTCTGACCCATGCAGCTGATCCTGCTTGTGTGTCTAACACATAGCCTCCAAGGACTCTTGTTGGGAAGATGTAACTTTTCCCAGCTCCCTGTTCTCTTTTACATGCATGAAAGCTTCCTACCTACTGAGCAACCTGGTAAGGTATGTTTATAATCTCATTTGCCCTGGATCCTGGGAAAAGCCCTGGTGCATAATAGTAGCTAGGCCCTAAGCTGGCCTGTGAAACTGCTACCAGGAAGGTTAGAAAGCAGATTTGGTTAAAATCAAAAATCATCTGAATTATTTAATATGGTAGAGCTCCTTCATGTTTTGAGCAACTGACACAGAAATCACGGACATGAAAAACATGAGGTAATTCTAACAGAGAAACAGGATAGAAATGTTGAGTGAATATATATGACTATCCTTTGAAAACATTCCTTTCTTATTTTGCAGATATATTGTTTATTTTTCAGTAATGAATACCCTTCATAACAGTTAACAGGTTGTTAATACTCATGACAGACTTCTCCACAAATTCTATTACTTTTTCCTTTTCAACTTAGAGAGTCACCAGAATAACTAACTTTCTTCAGCACCTCGAAGTCAGACAGGTGTGTTCCTAGCAATTCTGATTAGAATATATTATGGTCATTAGCAATTGAAGCTTCTTAATGTTCATTTTATTGAACATTAAGCAAAAAGTAAGCAAAACTTACTTTTTGTTTTTTTAAAGAAAAAGGCAAGGAGGATTTAATGAGACTGAAGACCATACTAATAGAAATAATGAAAAATAACACTCTAGTATATTATGTCTATTAATTCTCACAAAATATTATAGATTATGTGGCTTGTCCATATTAAAAAATATACATTGGACAGTTATTCTACTAGCAAATAATCTCTTTTATTGGTCAACAACCTTAAATTAAAAAAAAAAAAAAAATCACATCATGCCTGTGGTCACAAACCAGCCTCAGAAAAGGGTAAAGAAGAACTATGAGTACATTAATAATGGTTTCATTTGCCACTCTGGCCGTGTGGCATTCTTCTGAAGTAGATACAGTGGCCTCTCTGAGTCAAATTTAGACCTGATGAGCCACTAATGAGGTAACTGTTATGTCTCATTTCTGCTTCCCTTTGATGATGCTTCAAATGGAAAATACAACATTTGAGGGAGTATTTTGCTTCGAATGAGGTGTTGCCTGTACATTGTGAAGATAAAGATTCCATTAAATGCATTTTAAAAGCCATAAAATATAACCTTCATTTCCTAACTTAATTTATTTGCTGTCACACAATGTCTACCATTTACAAGGCTGAGCATGAGCAATTGCCAAATACATAATTGAAGAAGAGTAATGCAATGGAAGTGTCAGGTGTAGAACTAGTGAATTCACAGACAGTGTGCTGTCTACAGGGGCGAAAGGAAAAAAAAAACACCAAAAACATTGAATCCTGAAGTATGGATCTGTCAAATGAAGCTGGGGCTTTAAAATTACATACCTGTAATTTTCTTACTGTCTTCAACATTTGCTATGAACTTTCTACAAGGAGGCACAAAAATGCCGTATTTCAAGTGAAAGTTTGCAACTGTTAAACCGAACTTTTTAAAGTTTTGCTATTACATTGAACATTGATTGACTGGAAGCTGCAGCCTTCTCATTTTAATCACGTGCAAAATACAGCACGGCAGAAGAAATGTAAACTTTAGCAAACTACCTTCACCATGTATCTCTGCAGCCCCATAAGAGCCTCCTCTAGTAGTAAGGTGAAAGGCAGAAGGGATTTTTCTTTAAGAAAAAATAGGTTAAGCTCACATCTGCTTTAGATTCAGTTTTTGGATGCCAGAAGCAAATACCTATCAGATCCACAAGAGTTCAGGTCCTCTCAATTCAGACAACCAACCCTGAGATATGAATAGCTGTATTATGTTTGATCATCAATAAAATGTAATGAATTGAAAAAAGTTACTTGGCTTCAAAGTATGTTTTCTGGAGTCAAATATTGTCTTTGATTTGTACACAGCTGGCCATACTTTCTATGTTTAATTATGAAACAGCAGTAACAATAATTATTCATTCAGATTTGGCCTTTAGTCATTATTTTGATGATCTCATGAGGGGTCGTCAAATGCTCAGCAATAATGACTACTCGTAATTACAGTTAGTTGATTTTTCTGACTGTGTGGTTTGAAGCTGGGAGCTTCTATATTCTACTTGATTCCCTGAGCTCTCCTCTTCATCCTCTGAAGAAAACTTCTGAAAAGCAGAAGCTATTAAATATTAAATACCACTAAACTATAATAGAGTAGAGCTCTGGTTAGATGCCTTGTGTCTTTCCAAATTATTCTATGTCAATAATTCAAAATGAAGACAAGTTCTGTGAAAAAAGTATTACAATAAACTTGGGGAAGGTCAGAACCATAGCTTGATAACAAATTGAAGTGAAAGAAACAGAATACGTTTCCTTGGGTGTGGGGTTTTTTTTTGTTTGTTTGTTTTTGTTTTTTAACTAGAGGGCTGTATCTGAGGAATAAGCCCATAGTTGCATTTCAGGCTCTGTTCTGTAACTCCCCAAGCCACAGCAAATTCCAAATCCACACCACCACAAATAAAAATAGAATTTCTTGAATTGTCATAAGTTTAACAATAGGAGACTTTTTGCAATTCCCCTTACATCACTTGTTGTTTCTTTCCACCATCAATCTCTTCCAATATTCATCAAGGTAATTGGGACACTTTTTCCTTTTATTTTAGTTTGATCTCAGTTTGTACATTATTTTCATGTAAATTTCAGGAGAGGTGATTGTATCTTCCTTTCTCCAACCATCTGGCACACTGGGATATACAGTAGCATTTAATCTCTAATGACATAAATAAGAAAAAAGAGTATTTCAGAAGAGAGTTTAAAAAAAAAAAAAAGAAAAAAAGATATGATTATTAATGATAGAACCTTGCAAATATTTTTTATGAACATTTGCTGTGAGTTTCATTAAAGACTTCTGAAATACTTACTTATTCACTAAGAGAACCCTTTCATGCTACTAGTATGCTTTTTCTGTTGAAAAATTAATGAGTAGAAATATCTTACTTTCTGTTCCATTTAATAAAGTTCAGTGCATCATTTTTCATGGCCAAAACCAAAACCACAGGAATTAAAAGGAGTGCTAAACCATAAAAAATTGCCAAAACCTCCCCCCCACCCCAGGTTTTATGGTGTTTTACATTCATTGAATTAAATTGAAAGAAATTGTAGTAGCCAAGACATTACATTAGTTTTAGCTAATAAAATAAATGAGGCCAAAAATGAAGTCACAGTCAGAAATATGTTTCTTTTGCAAAATGATCTATTAATTTGTTTCAAATAGGTCTTTAATAACTTTTGCATAACATTTTCTTATAATAGGCTTCCATAACTACATCACTTCATGAAGGTACTATTACATTTCTTGTTGTTATTTGAAAATTATAATTCTATAGCAATAAGTATATTTCAGTGAATATAGAAAAATGCTTTGTTTTTCCAAATGAGGCAATGTTAAATGATTTAAAACTGGAGGAACCATGATACCACATATGCACTTGCAAATTGCAGCTGGCTTCAATTTACACTGGAGTAGAGCAGCATCATATCCAAGCACTGGTACTATTATTTTGAGCTTTTATATTAATGGCATACATCCTAATGCTAATAAATGCAAGGCTAATGTAATTCTTTGTGGGTTAGACTCAATCAAAACGTTTTGACAAAACCAGTGCTATACAATATGCTGACACATACACACAAATGCAGCTTGGAAATGCCTTTTTTAAAGCCGTTAGTGAAGCTATTGTTCTGTAATCAATTAGAGCTTCTCAATCACTACAGAACTTGAAAGTGGATAGAGGGAAAATTCATCTTACGAGAATATGACCCTGCTACATTCAGATCTTAGCCAAAATCTCAAGCTATTTGATGATAGAATAAGAAAATTCTGTTTTAACTCAAGTTCAGACTTACTTCAGCGACAGTAGCATACTTGATTGTTTCACACTCATACTTTCCACTTCTTGTGTGGGAAAATGCTTTTGTTTCAATTTACTTTTCTTTATATAAAAATCATTTAAAGTCATCTACTATAACAAAACTTTCAGAAAAAAATCCTCAAAACACAATTTAAAATCTACCAAATTTTCTCATTAGAAATATATGAAGTGTCTGAAAGGGAAAGTGGAGAATACAGGGCACAAGAAACAAGATATGGTAATCAAAAACATCTGTCTCACTAAATATAAAGCACATCTGCCTGTGGTTTACTGTCTCCCTTTCTAATTTCATTTTGGTTCCAAAATCTGACCATTGAAGTAGAGGAAAAGTTGTCTGATGCATGACCAGAAAAATTTAGATTAAGTCATTCCAAGATGAGTAGAACATGTTCTTAAATTCTTTCAGAGCATGTGGAGAAGCAGAAGAGCAGCAATAAGTGCAAGAATAGCAGCTCCTTTTTGGCTGACTCTGATGCTTGATATGCTGACACCTTACAGAGCAGCAGCTGACCTGGCAGTAATTCTGGTGACAACCTAACCTATGGGCTAGAATTATTTTCTTGAACCAATCATTACTATCAATGCTGCTTTCATATCCATTAAGAGAACTCTAGGTCTGACACAAGCAATCACAGCTCATCGTTCTGTTGCCATCAAAGTGTCATTAGATCTGATACAGCACCATAAGGAACTACATTCAAGAGCAGTGTCTTGAATGTTATTTCTCTTCCTCCCAGTATTTAATTTACTGTTCCTTGGTGGTATGGTGAGTAACTACTATATAAGTCACAACATTCAAATACTATGTACGCATTATAATCAGTGTGTTTCAGTAACTGTATGACCACCTTCACAAAGTCATCATTGACAGTACCATTTCCTTGTAAGTACACAGCCATGCACAAAATTCCAAATTTGAGTTAGTTTGTAGGTCTTGACAGTAGGTGTGTTTTATTGGTGACAATTTTGTTTTTATTGTGGTTTGGTTCAGTTTGGTTGCTTCTCTCTCTTCCTGGACTCAGGAAAAGAAGGAAGCACAAATGGTTATCCAAGTAGAATGCGTATTAAATTAATAACATATATATATGTAGTGTATGCAAATTAGTATGTATGTACTAAATAACACACCTGTGTATACAAACTATATATGTAATACACATACTTTATATATACAAATGTATATTATGTGTAGAGGTAAATGCTATGTATAGTATAATATATAGTATAGAATCATAGAATCACAGAATGGTTTGGGTTGGAAGGGACCTTAAAGATCATCTAGTTCCAACC
>NW_010235235.1:82115-83231 GCF_000690775.1 Eurypyga helias
CTTCCTTGTAGCCCCTTCAGGTACTGGAAGGCTGCAATAAGGTCTCCCCGGAGTCTTCTATTCTCTGAGCTGAACAAGCCCAATTATCTCAGCCTGTCCCCATAGCAGAGGTGCTCCAGCCCTCTGAGCATCTTCATGGCCTCCTTTCAACTTGCTCCAACTGGTCGATATCTTGGAGGCCCCAGAACTTGTCACAGTACTCCAGGTGGGGTCTCACGCGAGCAGAGTAGAGGGAGAGAATCACCTCCCTCAACCTGCTGGCCATGCTTCTCTGGATACAGCCGAGGATATGGTTGGCTTTCTGGGCTGCCAGCGCACACTGCCGGCTCATGTTCAGCTTTTCATCCACCAGTACCCCCAAGTCCTTCTCCTCATGGCTGCTCTTGATCCATTCTCTGCCCAGCCTCTACTTGTATTTGGGATTGTCCCAACCCATGTGCAGGACCTTGCACTTGGCCTTGTTGAACTCCATGAGGTTGGCAGTGGCCCACCTCTCCTGCCTGTCCAGGTCCCTCTGGATGGCATCCCTTCCCTCCAGCATGTCAACCACACCACACAGCTTGGTGCCATTGGCAAACTTGCTGAGAATGCACTCGATCCCATCGTCCGTATCACTATTGAAGATGTTAAACAGCACAGGTCCCAACACCGACCCCTGAGGAACGCCACTCGTCACCAATCTCCACTCAGACATCGAGCCGTTGACCACCACTTTCTGAGTGCGACCATCCAGCCAGTTCTTTATCTATCGAGCGGTCCATCCATCAAATCCATGTCTCTTCAGTTTAGAGACAGGGACGTTGTGCAGGATGGTATCAAAGGCTTTGCACCAGTCCAGGTAGATGACATCTGTTGACTGTCCTCTTTCCATCAAGGTTGTGACCCCATCGTAGAAGGCCTCCATAGTCGAGGCATGATCTGCCCTTGGTGAAGCCATGTTGGCTGTCACCAATCACCTCTTCATTCTCCATGTGCCTTAGCATGGCTTCTAGCAGGATCTGCTCCATGATCTTGCCAAGCACAGAGGTGAGATTGACTGGCCTATAGTTTCCCAGGTCCTCTTTTTTTCCCTTTTTAAAGATGAGGGTTATGTTTCCCTTTTTCCAATCAGCAGGA
>NW_010235235.1:83265-95265 GCF_000690775.1 Eurypyga helias
TAGGTTTTTCAACACCATCTGCCAGTTCTTTTAGGACCCATGGAGGTATTCCACCAGGTCCCATGGACTTGTGCACCTTCAGTGTCCTTAGGTGTTCCCAGACCTGATCCTCACTGACCATGAGTGGCTCTCCATTCTCCCAGTCACTGCCCTTGCCTTCCATAAATCTGAGGGTATGCCCTTGACAGTGAAGACTGAGGGAAAAAAAACATTGAGTACATCAGCCTTCATATCCTTGGAAACCAGCTCTCCCATATGTATATATGTATGTATGTATATATACTTTATATAGTATGTATCTGCTTTATAGCATCCATATAGTACTGTTTGACTACATGATAGTGTAGATGAATCTTGATTGTTGATTGTATTTCTATGAGAAAACAATATATGCATAATTAACTACTTGAATATATTATGAAGGTTAATATAAAATAGTAATAAAAATTATCTGCAAACTTGAGTTGCTAATGGGTATGCAAACATTTAAAAAAAATATTTTATTTTAGTGAAAACAACATGTTGAGTTCTCAGCAGAATTATGGAAATCAATTTTAAGACTTCTCTGGTAAGAAACAACATTTATATTAGTAAACATTTTGTGGCATGGCAGTTCAGTGAACAGTTCAGTGTTCTGCCAGCCATTTGGGAAGGTGGTTGTGAAAAGGAATACAGAAGATTATGAAAAACAAAGTAAAAGAAATATTAATGTAATGGAAACTGGGACTTGTAGAGCTAGCAAATATATCCCTGGAATTATTGCTTGGACATTTCAGCTGTACTGGCTTAATTAAGTGAATTTTTGAAGAGTTATGTTCTTGTAAAAAAAAATCAAAAATTGCTGAGACAAAAAATAGGTACTAAAAGCTAAATTAGTCTGTATGCTGAAGGTAAATTAAAAATAACATTGTGCTGGAAAGTCTGGAAAAATTAGTTGCAATACCTATACCGATACACAACTGTTACTAAGGAATCAGAGCCTACTGGCTTGTATAAAAAGAGAATGAAATAAAGGAGTTGTTTTAGACTAACTCTTCAACAATTGTTGAACTAGGATTTTTCTTTTAAAGTTAGAATTACTTCTCTCATTTCAGTTTTGTAATGAAAATGAAAAGAGAGTGTAATAATTAGGGCTGCTCTAATGAATCTCTACAAGAAATGCAACATAAAAATGTGTAATGGTTGCCACATTAAAATTTATAATTACCATTTAAAAAATAAAATTAACTTCATAATGATACTAAGATATTCCTTAGCCCTGAACACATTAAAATATGCAACAGCATGGTGAAGGAGACAGAAACACAAAAAAATTCCAAGATATTACAAAAACAGGTTATTTGATTGACAGAGCACTTGAGCATAATTTTATGTGATACGCTTTCTGTGACAAGAACAAGTATTGGCTACAGACTTAATTCTGGCATACACAATTTTTCAGATTTTACCAAAAGTTATGTCAGAAGTTACATTTATTCAAAACAGGACCTGCAGACTATATGTGGTTGATATTTCTATCTTGGCAGGAGAGCCCAGTATTTATGATTTATGCTCTCTGCCACAGGTTAGGCAGACAGGGGGCTCATATACTAGATAAGACTGCTATTGTAAATTTATTTGGCATTTCATTTTTCAGTCACACTGATGGTTATTTTCATACATCTTCAATCCATCATTTGCTGCTAAATCCAATTAGTTTGATTGGCAGATTTAGCTTCCCAGTGGGTCTTTGTCAATATTGTGTAGCAGTAAATACCTTGAGAGTCTTTTTTTCAAAACTTTCCTTGGTTATTTGCTTTTTCCTCACCCAGCTAACTATTAATTAGCTGCTTTTGTACAGCTCTTGCCCATCTGTAGATACGATCAGGCCAGTTGAAGTACACAGCAATCAAAATCACACGATTGGTAACAAAAACTGTGCAATCTTTTCAAGAGGCGGGAAATTGGTCCAGGACCAGGACTCTGCAATCCATGCCCAGGGCCACCCCAAGACACAGGCTGCCATGGGTTGGTCCTGGCACTGAGAAAAGCTGCTGGGCGGGGAGGAAGAGCATTGGGAAACTTTGTCAGGGACCTGTGCCCTGGGCTGGGAGGGGTGCACAGGGAGGACCCAGGGCTTGTCCTGGCCCCAGTGCTGGGCCTGCCATCAGCACACTCATGCCAGACTCAGACCCTCTCCATCCCCATGGCTGTGTCCAGCTGCCCCAGATCTGTGGCAGGCCTTGGTCACCATCCTCAGCCCAATCCTGCTCACCACCTTCAGGCACTGCGGGACAAGAACACCAGTGGGGAAGGTCCCTGTCCCACTGCCAGCCCCATTGCACTCTGGTCAGCGGCACTTTAAGCTACCACATGGACACTGAAAAGAGATGGTAACATGATACTTCCATGCCTCATCACTCAGGTAGGATAGTTCTTCTATAGTATTTTGTTTTCTGGACACAGTAAGCAGAAAAATGTGTAATAATTAATGCTGCAGTACTATGAAAGATGATCAATATATAGAAAAGGTCATTGAAGTGAATCGAAGAAAGGATTAAGTAGTAAGAGAAATTATCTTAAATTTATGAAAACACAGGAAAAGTAAGAGCTGGCATAAGATGGAGGATTACAGCAGAACAAAATATTTGCATTTACATGCTACATAGATCAGTCACTGGTGGGGTCGGTTGGCATGTTTCTCTCCTGAACTGGTAAAATGTTATGTTCATAGATCAACTATGTGGATTCTGAGTAACATATTAAACAGAGACAGAAGTTCAGGTTTGTAGTAAGGTTTGCTGGCAAAATAGATTAATATATTACTTTTTCTTTAAATTCTGAACTCCAGATTTTCATTGAAGCACAAGAAAAATCTCTTAGAGGGCCTCAAAAAAGGGTCTGTGGTGATTTGTCTCCCTGAACTTGTGAGAAGCCAAGAAGAGGAATAATATGAGACATGATTAAAGGTAAAGTACAATAACAGACCTGCAAGGGGAAACTTTATTAGCTCTTGTTCCTGCTATAACTAAGCCTCTCATTTTTTCAGTGCCTCTTTCTTGGGATTGATTACTCTAGGAGCAATAATAATGATTTGTGAATTTTTGCAAGGACTCAGGCTATGATATGTCATATTTGAATAAAGAATGTAGAAAAACACTTTTTTTTTTAAAAAAAAGCCTTTTTTTATCTTGTCTCATTTATGGCTGTGCAGGAAACAAATTGACCATTGTGATTCAAATTTATGAGGTACTGAAAAAATAGAATTGGAATAGTGCCATTTTTAGAGTGCTCTTTCATAGGGGCTCTAGTCCTCACATTCTTAGATGGAGTGGAAGTTTTATTTTATCTTTTACGGGTGTTGTTTATGTATAATCCAAACGTTAACTAACATCACAATCAGTACGCCCCCCAAAACTGGACATGTAAACACACTAAACCTAGGACACTGTTATCCAGATGCAGCAGTGTTTACAAGCATTTCCAAGTCATGGAGAGAACACTTCTCTTTAGTTCTAAGATATACTGGGTTTGCATGGCAAGGTTTTGGTAGCAGGATGGCTACAAGGGTGTATTCTGTGAAAAGGTGCTAGAAGCGTCCCTGTGTCTGATAGAGCCAATGCCAGCCAGCTCCAAGATGGACCTGCAGCTGACAATGGCCAAGCCAATCACAGTCATAATGCCTCTATGATAACAAGTTCAAGAAGGGGAAAAAAAACCCCAAACAACAACCGAACAAAAACCAAACCAAAACCCCAAAACCAGGAAGAGGGTAGATTTTGCATACAGAGAGAGCAAGATATGAGAGAGAGAACTCTCAGACACCAAGGCTGGTGAAGGAGGGGAAGGAGGTGTTCCAGGAGCCAGGGCAGAGATTCTCTGGCAGCCCATGATGAAGACCATGATGAGAGGGCAGGCTGTGCCCCTGCAGCCATTCAGGGTCACAGGGGAGCAAAGATCCACCTGTATCCCATGAAGGACCACATGCCTTTGAGCAGGCAGATGCTCGAAGGAGGCTGTGACCCTGTGAGAAGCCCATGCTGGAGCTAGCTGCTGTCAGGACCTGTGTCCCTGTGGAAAGAGGAGTCCTGGAGTGGAAATCTGAAGACTCTGTTAAAAAGACCTATTTGTCTGGAAGATGGTCACTAATAACATTCTTTAAGCAGAAGTTATTGCTCTGATCATACTTAATATTTTGATTGATAAAGGCAAACAATTATTGTTTACTAATAAAACATTCTAGTGATGCAAAATGAGAAAGAAATATCAATGCAGAGGAGGGCTAGAAAATTAAATTACATAATTTGGAATACCTTGCACACTAGAGTAATAATAAAGGAATAGTGTTCTAGTTAAAATCAAGGTCATACCCTGGATTTTTAATGAGCAGAAATTCTTCTTGAAGCTTGCTAGTTGGTTATGACATAACTGGATGACACATTTGATGAATTATCCCAGCATGCCTATTGAGAACTGTCATGCTGACATTAGATATGCAAACAGAATCTTAGGTGCTTATCAAAGACATATGGCAAATCTGGTGCTATCACTTAATGTACTTTATTTGGCATACTAAATTAAAAAAAAAAAAAATCTTGTTTTAAATCAGAATCAGTGAGACAGATCCAAAGAAGAGCTCTTAGCATCGTGTCTAGACTGGGCAACCTGACAGCACTTCCTAAGCCTTCTGCAGGGGGACAAGAGCAGTTTGCATATCCTTCAAACAAGCCCAGAGTCAAGGTTAACATTTGTAGCTTGTAAAGTTTGGGAGGCACAACATACTGTTTCACAGCTGGGGCTCCAGCAACCTGGCTTACCCAGCTTCTGCTTGACTTGGAGCTCAGGCAGGTCAGGGTCATGTCTGATTCTGAGCCGAACTTGCTCCTGTATTGCTGGCTCCAAAACTTACAAGGTAAGCTTCACTCCCCGTGACAGGAATACAGAAGCTTTTCAGATAGATTAATGACAAATGACAAGAACTCTTGCTAGCAGATGACCATTCTTTTGTGCATTTAAATATGGATAATCACAGAGGGAGCAGCCATATGTATAATTTATTTCTGTGCTTCTATGACGGATCACGTTTTAATCTGTAGAGTTTCTTTACGTCAGAAAAAAGCAAATGTGTTTGCCAAGCCGATGCGGAGGTAACTATTTTTGTGTGCTCTTTTTTAATTCAAACTTTATCCATCTACCCCATATCTTATTTACCCTTTTTGCTTTGTTTAAAGGCACAATGTACAGATGAAACATAGAATTTTCAAAACTGGATAGGAAGAATTTTTTTTCATTAATATCAATATTGTAAATGAATTTTGTGTGCATATGTATTTGGTGTTTGCATGCGTGACCTGTACTTAAGTTCAGAACAGTTGTATGTATAGACAAGGGAGCACATTTCAGGTACAAAGAACGATAACTACTTCTATCACACATTCTTTCGAACATTTTCCTAATTGTGTTTCTTCTGGGTATATTTACTGCCTTTGGATATTTTAATTTATTCTGAAAAAAAAAATGGTTTCCAAACCAAAGAGTTTAGAGAGAAAAAAAACCCAAACCCCAACATTCTGAATTGAGTGGAATTATCCAAAGTTTTGCTGTCTTATGTTTGTTTAGACCATTAAATCCAAAATTTGTCATTTTTACCATGGAAGACTGATATACAGCCTTCAGATTGTAATAAAGCCTAGGTGTTATTCCTGGGATGCATCAGGCTTTGTCAAGGCCTAGAAGTAGTTCTGTAGCTGCATGAGAGGAAACTGAAACCAATCACAGTTCCTTGGGCAAAAGCTTTATGTTCCTAATATGACTCTCTGAAGCAAGGGAAGCCTAATACTATTTACTTGTGACTTCCAGAGAGTGCTCCAGTCATGTTTTTGGAAGAAGAGGCCCAATGGATGGGAGTCTAACAGTTGAAACAGGGTTACAATAAGAGTGTCCAATGTGCGGTAAAAAGAGTCTGTATTTAGAAGTCTTTGCTACAAAGTCTGTTTGGGTCCTTGGATGCCAAGGAAAATGGTTACAAAGAAGCAACCATTTTCAGATGGAATAGCCAAACATGTAATCTGTAATGTCTGACATGTAATTTTAGTTTTGGAATTGGTATTCATTTTCCATCATTAAGTATGCATTTTGGAAAGCTGAGTTCTATTATGTAGAATGATGGTTTGATAATACAAAAACAAAAAAAAAAGCCCTGAAACCCATATGTGAATAAATATTATATGAAATTTACAGTAGCCTCTTAATAGTTAAAGATTAAGAACTCTGACTTTTGTGACTTTGAGCCTCGTTTATGACTGGCAGACATTATTATTACTCCTTTTCTTAAAAGAGTAATTTCCACTTCAATTTTTGCTTGCTAGATTTGTGGTTAGAGAGTAATTATTATTATTATTGTCTAAAATGGAGACAATTCAGACAGTGCTGTTGAGCTGCAGAACTTTAATCTAAGTATTAATTATGTTTTCAATCCCTCGCATCTCTCAGTCATTTAATGATGTATCTCTCTAGAAAGAATAAGTGCCTAACAAAATCTAATGTGAATTTTCCAAAAGATCAATGAGATCTGTTTCAAAGGAGCTATTTGAAAGCAAATAACAGTACATTTGGAAGATATCTATTGAAAAATTTGAAATTTTAGAACACGTCATTGATATCCAGCAAATTTACAGGCATACCAAAGAAGTGGACTACGATCTATCTTTATGAGGTTTTTTGAGTTGCTCTTCCCTCATAATATTTCACTAGTTGTGATGTTGCTTCATGTGTTCACAATACAGACTACCACATTCAGATGTCTTATTCCCACAATCAAAAGCAATGATCTAATATTTTTGATCTTCCAGCAGGAAAGGAATATTTTTTTCCTTCTCTGGTGGGCCTGAAAAGCCAGCAGAATAAACTGGTTTTGGCTCTTCCCAAGGTTTCTGAGCAGCCTGATTTAGTTTCTAACAAAAAAACAAACCAAAACAAAAGATGCAACATTGAATGGAGACCCAAAGAATATGAAAACTTGAGAATACTAGAGAACTAATCTATGGAAACATTAAAAATTTAGGATGCTCAAAAAGATTCTCTCTTGCCTCTTTGTCTTCCAATTGTTTTCTTAATATCTTGCTCCCATTTGCACATTCATCTTGTGTCAACATTTGAAAACTGAATGTTCAGAAAAAAAGGCTTTTAAAACTAAAAAATAAGGTTGTGATTAATATCAGCATGCATAACATACTAAATAATTATATATGAAAGAAAAAAAAATTAAAACCTTCAAAATCCCTATATTGAGACTGAACCCAAAACTGCACACCAATTGTAAGAGAAATGAATTCTAAATACATGGAAGTGTACACGGTTAGTATTCCCTGTGGCCCAGAAGACTACTCACAAAAAACTAGACATGCATTTCTAATCATCAAGGAACACCTACAGAACCTAAAGAACAGTGGGGCTTTTCAAAGGGAGATAAATACAGTCTTTAGAGGGCGGTGAGTCCTAAGGAAATGCAGGTAGACATTTTAGAAGAAGTCAAAGTATTTAGAATCATAGAATCACAGAATGGTTTGGGTTGGAAGGGGCCTTAAAGCCCATCTAGTTCCAACCCCCCTGCCATGGGCAGGGACCCCTTCCACTAGACCAGGTTGCTCAAAGCCTCATCCAGCCTGGCCTTGAACACTTCCAGGGATGGGCCATCCACAGCTTCTCTGGGCAACCTGTTCCAGTGCTTCCCCACCCTCTCTGTGAAGAATTTCTTCCTGATATCTAATATAAAAGTCCGCATTTTCAATTTAAACCCCTTACCCCGTGTCCTTTCACTACAGGCCCTTGTAAAAAGTCCCCCCCAGCTTCCTTGTAGCCCCCTTCAGGTACTGGAAAGCTGCAATAAGGTCTCCCCAGAGCCTTCTCTTCTCCAGGCTGGACAAGCCCAATTCTCTCAGCCTGTCCCCACAGCAGAGGTGCTCCAGCGCTCTGAGCACCTTTGTGCCCTCCCCTGGACTCGCTCCAACCAGTCCATGACCTTCTGATGTTGAGGGCTCCACAGCTGGATGCAGGACTCCAGGTTGGGTCCCACGAGAGCAGAGTAGGGGGGGAGACTCACCTCCCTCGACCTGCTGGCCACACTTCTCCTGATACAGCCCAGGATACAGTTGGCTTTCTGGGCTGCCAGCGCCCACTGCCTGCTCACGTTCAGCTTTTCATCCACCAGTACCCCCAAGTCCTTCCCCTCAGAGCTGCTCTCTATCCACTCTCCACCCAGCCTGTACTTGTGCTTGGGATTGTCCCAACCCAGGTGCAGGACCTTGCATTTGGCCTTGTTGAACTCCATGAGGTTGGCAGTGGCCCACCTCTCCAGCCTGTCCAGGTCCCTCTGGATGGCATCCCTTCCCTTCTTTCTTAAAATTTGTGAGAAAAAATGATTCAATTCTCTGTGAAGAATCAGGTTTCAAGGTAAGCAAAGTTTTCGCAGCCCTTATTTGCTAATGTAGATAACTGGAGTTTGGTGCAGATCATCTGTGATTTTTTTTTTTTTTCTGTGGAGGCAGGTAATTCTTTTAAAACAAAATCCCTATTGACCGACTGTAAAGGAGACCAATGTGCAATTTGCTTATATAGACTGAATGCTGTAAAATATTGCATTTTATTTTTTTGTGGAGGAGGAAGAATGAGGAAGAGATGTGCATTTTAGCAGTGTTTTTTGCCTATATGGGAAGGGAACGGGAAAGGCCCAGAAATATCCAGAACTAAAAGAGGATTGTCAGTGGCAAAATCTCAGAAGCTGCCTGAAGATACAGAGGAAATTCTCTTTGTGAGGAAGCCATCTGGCAGGTCATGCTGAGTTATGCCAAAAAGCTGAAGCAATCAGAACACAGTAGGGGAAAACTTACAAACACGGGAGTTAAATCCAGCTTTATGTTCATAGCTGTTGACTAATGCAACCTGCTGATAGAGCCAGGTCCCTGAAGCACTACCGCTCTGGAGATGGACTATTCAGGCCACTATCAGGGAACAGAAAGGCACAGTGATCTCTGGGGTTTTTTGGGGGAGTTTTTGTTTCTTTTTTTTTAGGAAACCATGCTAAAAATATAATGGCTCAAATCTAAGGTTACCCACTGTCTTTTAAAAGAATAAAAAGAATAATCAATTTCTTAGCAACCAAGCAGACTAGTTGGCTGTTAACCTGAGGTGGGCACAGTATCTGAGCTGTGAGACCCTGCTGCTTACTGATGGAGGTCCTTTAACTAGTAGTAAGCTCTGGAGGACCTACATGATTGAGTACAAAATAGAATAGAATTGGGCTGCACAGCTCCAGGTCTGCCAGCTAAGGGAAGGCAGTGCACATAATTTCTTTAGTGTATGTGTGTGCATGTATGTGTACATTCTGGCTATATTTACCTTTGGTACATGAAAAGTAAGAACCATCTAGACTTGAGGCCAACATCCATTTGTATTTGCTAATGTATTTCCCAAGGAAAGAAACTTACACACTGCCTATGTTAGCTTTATGTCAGTAGCTGAGTGTATCAGCCAGACCTTACCAAATGTCTCAGATACATTAAGTTTGAGTTTTGTAGGATATGTGACCAGGTACAGGAGAGTACACTTGAGTGTCATTGAAAAATAAAAACCAACACTATGGGTTACTAAGCAGATTTTGAACAAGGAGAGCCTTGGAAAACCAGTCCCATAAAAATGTGATGCTCATGGGATTGCCTTTATACCTTTCCATTCAAGGAATTAATACAAAGATAGATTAAAAAAAAAAAAAAAAAAAAGACAAGAAAAACCAGAAAGAATTCTGAATCTTGAGAGTAGAAATAGTTAATGTTTTGATAGTCTGCCCTGCTCAAGCCTGCATGATTAAAACAAAAACTGGAGGGTAAGTGAAATGTGTTGTTCATAGATCAGTCTAATACAGAGTTATGCTAGACCATGAAAGAAAAATGTTCATGCCTTAGTGATAATGTTGGAGGATGCCAGAAATATCTGCAGTAATTAAAACTCTGTAATATATTTGAAAATCAAACTTGAGTCTTTTGAATACTTACTATTTGGAAGGGCAGTTCCACCACAGTGACCACATCAGCAAACATACTGGAACTTACTGCCTTCTGTTCTACACAGGACTATATTTAGCCTTGAGTGTGTTAGTCTTTGATATGGAATTTCTTATTTTGCTGCCAATTTCAACAGCATGTTTTAAAGTCTGGCTGGCTTTCTGGCCTTCAAAAGAAAGTAGAGAAAAAACATGAAAACAGATATAAGCCTCACTAAGAAAAAAGAGTGAAAATGCATGATCAGTTTTGAAGTTTATGAGTAATTAGGTTATCCAGGCATCATGGTGGATAAAATCAAAATTGCAATAGCAAATGTTAGTTGAGAACCAAGAAAAGTCAGTCTTTATAAGAAGTTGCCACTGAATCATTTGCGTACTGTAAATACATAGTGTATGTGAAACTGGTGAGTCGTTTAGACAGGTTAAAAAATCATCTAGGACTTTAGTAAACTAAATAAAAATTAAAAATCCATTTTAAATGTTCTGAGTCATGTAAGTGGCTTTTAGGTAACTAAATATACTGTCTTTTTTACAATTTATGAATTATGGCTTTGTTTGGTTTAGAGATAGAAACTTTAAAAGAGAGATCACAGGTAGAGTAGAGAAATGAAAGAGGAGCTATAAAACATTAGTCATAAGAAGGATTGGCCATCTCTCTTTCTTTAATTTTTTTGTGTTTGCCTTTACGTGCTATATATCAGTCTTTACTGGTGCCCACATTGAAGAGCTGGAAGGTACTGTTTTCAGTTAATGTGCTTCTGTGATGTATGAGCCAATGCTACTGACCAAAGGATTTATCTACCAACAAGAAGATCAAAAGACTGACACACAGAGAACAAACAATAGCTTTTACTTGAAAAATGGATTTTGTCTTAGTCCCTGAAACAAACTAGAGCTGATTCTGTCTGGATTTACACTCTTAAAACCTGGAGAGTCTAATTCCTCAGACAGGGTCACCTGATTATAGCTTCATTTTCTCTAAATAGATAGTACTTTTAACAGTCTCAGGAGTTTTCACAGAGCTTTTAATTTATAAAATTATCTATTTTGCAGTTAATAGGGCGTGATTTTTCTACACAGTTTACAAGTGAGGTTTCAGGCATCAAGTTGCACTGTTTAAATAAGTTTTCCTTATTTCAGGTTTAGTTAATTAAGCAACTCCTGCCCACATGCTCACTAGTTTCTAGTTAGTAAAACACACTCCAGACCCTTTGAAAGCTGGTTCCCAAACTTGATGATTGCATAAAACAAAAGGTATACCACTGAGGAAAAAATTTGTATATGTTTAAATGTACAGTGTTTATGTGAGATATGTTTCATCTGTGCAGTTTGACCACTGCTTTGGTTGGGTTTTTTTTTACACTTAGAAGTTTCTAGGGTCATGAAAGAGAGGAGGTGGTCATATAAAATAGTCTAACCTGACCTTCTCCTCTGCTGTACTGCTTAAGGGATGATGGTCTCCTGAAAAATCAAAAGAAGTGTCACTTTTGTGTTTTTTTAATTCAACCTGATTATTTTTTTAAGTATTCTAATGTTGGGTCATTATTTATTAACAACTTTATTAATTTTTATTATTGTTATTATAATCATTATCATAATCACTGATAATTTTCACTCAGTTTTGCAGTATACTCTTATGAGTCCCGACTCGGGAGTTGAAAAGCAATTTGTGAGTCCTGTAAAAACAAAAAATGCAAAATCATGTCCTCTTCCAGAGACTTCTTAGAGAGGGGAATGAGGCAAAACATGGGAGGTATAGACAGGTTCCATTAGAGTGGTTTCATGTAACAGTAACTTTATTAATTCAGGACTGTAAGAAATTAGGTACAATTTCTTTCCCTCTCTTGTGTTATTGGCTTGAGTTTTCCTAGCAGTCTTTTCTTCTAGTTTATAGCCCAGTTCTTTGGGCTATATTCCCTCAGTAGTTTCTAGGGGGGGGGGGGGGGGGGGGGGGGGCGAGTTTC
>NW_010235235.1:95296-131144 GCF_000690775.1 Eurypyga helias
TAAATCTTTCAGGTCCTCTGAATAAATGTCTGATTTTCTAAGACAGAGCTCACCAAGGTGTTTCCTAATGAAAAGTGCATATACTGGATGAGGTTTGTCAACAACGTTCTCCAGTGTGGATTGTAGACCAATTAGAAAGAACACAAGAAAAACTATGCCAGCTAGAACAGGTTCTATTTCCTTGAATAATTATTCAGGAAAAGAAAAAAAACAAACAAACCACAAAAAAATCCAGTACTGACATGTGAGTAACACTCTAAGTGAAGACCTTAATCCTTTTTTTTAATTATTTGACTTGGATGCCTGCTGATTTCTGTGGAGTTGTCAGGAAAGGAATATGATTTATTCACATTAAATAAGGTAATAATGTCTTTGTTATTGTAATTAAAATCAGTGTGGGGAAAAAAAAAATCAGTAATTTCCATACCCACCCATGCCCAATAGATAGTGAATTTACCAACAAATGGGTTTGAAACACTTTTTATAGATGCTCTTTCAGCCTGCCTCCCTTCTTACCATTGTCCTTTTTGTTCCTTTTCCTTGCTGACATTTCTGGTTTTGTTTCATTGCCATTGACAGCATTTTCAAAATGTGCTACTTGAGGATCCTGCTATTCAGGTTCATTTCCACAATCATTATCAACCTAATCTCTCTCTTTTTTTTTTTTTTTTTTCTCCCTACAGTGTTCCTTCCATTCAGTTCCTAGATTCTGTTCTGTAGCCTGAGTTGAAAAATGGAGAAAGAGCCTCAGTAATGTTTAAATAGTAATTCAGCAGTACTTAACCCACTGAAGTGTACACACATTACCACTGCCTCTATAATACCGTCCCATGATTACCCAAGAGAAATTCAAGTCTCCTCACTGAGGTTCAGATCCAAGCAGACACATTACTAAGTTGAAAGCAAGCAAGACCCTCTCAGAAAATAATGAAGACTATGTTAGGATAATGTTGCCTTTGATACTTACCTGCTCATCAGACAAACTTAACTTTAAGTCATCACAGCTGCTCATTAGGAAATATATACTTCAGGGCAGTGATTCCCTTCTCTCAGCTCATATCTTCCTATAGTGTTGTCTTGTGTCAGCTGTGCCAGGTATGAACACATTATGGGTAATCAAGTTCACCCAGCACAGAGCTGGGAATTCGGTGCTTCCCTGCTCTACAGTAGCTGGTTCTGCCATTAGATTTCATCTGGTGTCTGCTTTCCAGTACAAAAAATTTCTGGAAAAAGCATCATGTCATATTAGTGGAAAAATTGCTGCTTTTAATACTTGCTATGTTACTGCATGTGATTTAGAGGACTTTCCATGTGTTACTATGAAGCAGCTCTACAGTTGGTCTTCACACCAAGAAAAAGAAGATGTATATGCTACCTCTTCCAGACATTCATTTTTAGATCGCAGGATGGAAAAGAGAGTGGAATAATCAGCAATTAAGAGATTGCTTAAAGAAACAGATGCCAAAATATCAAAACCAACCAAACAAAAAAACCCCAACACAACAACAACACACATATATGCACTATCTTCTCTACAGTAAACCCAAGAAATGTAAGAATCGGTAAAATAAAATACAGAGTTGTTTAAAAAAGTCATGCTTCTCCCTCCATTTTCTTCTTTACAAACTCTGCAAAGAGGAAGAAAAGAAGAATAATACCAAGAAACACACAAGATAGTATAAATAATCTAGTTAATTAAAGACTGTAATATATTTGGTCAGGAAGCCAACCAACCAGTGTCATATCTGTTGATATGACAGAAAACAGAGGTTTCTTTTTCACAGCATTAAGAGAGAAATTTAAGTCACCTCCAAAACCTCCAGTCACCGACTGCACTCAAACACACAAGCTAGTTTACTTGTAGTCACTGTTGTCACAATTTGTTTCAGTTCATTGCCATGATGTAAACATGAATAAGATCCATGGCATTCATAAAAGTTATCTATAAAAATGAGTGGGATCCAGTTATTTCTCAAGTGAAATAATGTATATATTACGCATCAGACTGTTAGGAAACATGAGAAATAGTCCAATCGTTCTAAAGTAAGCATTATAGAATGTCAGCAGCACCAAATACAAAGCTCTAAGTAGCTCAGAGAGATTCAATACACTTAAGTTAGAATCTTGCTTCTCTCCCCTCAGTTGGGTTGAACTTGTTTTGAATCTTCTGTTCCCCCTTTTCTATTCAATAATGTGTCACCTTCTTCTTTCCACAGTATTACCATATCTCCCCAGTACTGTGAAAGCGTGTAGGATGAACAGCTGAGGTCATCTTCAAAGCCTGGCATGACCCAAATTTGAAAGTCAGTGCAGATTTTGCTCTGGGCTTCAGAGGGAGCTGGTGGTTGCCAAAGGCACTCATAAAATGTGAAACCTAGTTTGAGAGCAAGGGAAGTGGTTCTGCCATCCCAAAACACAGGACAGAACTGAATGCATGGTCCCAGTTGTTTTTTCCTCTCATCCTTCTTGTGGGGAGGGAGGAATGAATGAATGGATGAATAAAAAAGGATAGAACAGATGAACAAGCTCTAGCAGCTTCCTTTTTAGCCTTTTCCTTCATCCTTGGGAAGGAAAGACAAAAGATGTTATTTCAATACTCTAGCTCTGAACAACAGCCCTACTATAGGAGACATTGTGGAACAGACTAGTCCGAACTACTGTATCCTTTCCTCTAGCAGTTACCATTCCTCCCTCCACTGGTTTTCCTTCCTCCACTGGTATTCTTTCCCCAACTCCAACCCTCTAAGTGGTGCATTTGTCATCAGAGGCTGAGTAAGTTCAATTCCCTGGAGCAAGATGGTCAGTAGTGCATGCCAACATCAGAAAACATAAGCCTGCTTATCACTCTTCCAAGTAAAAGCAACAGAAGTTTAGGGGACAGTTCTTTTTCAATGTTTGTAAGACCAGTTTCCTATTGTAGAATTACCATCTACCTTAATCATCACCTGAGACTTAAACACCCATATGAATTGACTGAAGATCTTTGCAGGAGGAAACATGAGAACACATTTTACAGTGAAATTCTGATTGCCACTTTTATGACAGGCTTCATGGGACACAAGGCAAACATGTAGTTAGAAGCCTGAATCTCACTGGAGAGCTGTAATTTCAAATTGTATGACCTAGAATATGAAAGTTCCTGACACTGGATACACAAGCTACCTTGGAAGGAGGAATTAGCTGACTGAAGGCTACTAGATGTACTATAAAATGGATTTTCTCTCAGTGTCAAATGCCGTGCCCTGTGTTTCTCTTTCCTGTATTTCTTACATTCTTAATGTTTACTTGTTATTTTACAATGAAAGACAGGAAATACCATTCCTCCCTATCTCCTCTCCTTGCAGTTTACACTGGCTTCCTGGGAAGTGGTTATAAGTAGGCTGTGATAAGGAAAGGAAGGCAATGAGAGTAGGAATTAAAGGCATAAAATTTCCAAAAATTTCTGCTAAAACATCTATTTGGGTGGAAGCAGCAGGCAAAATCTCTGAGAAAAGTAGGATACAGTATCACTGATTTTATATTTTAAAATATGAAAATCTACAACAATCCAAGCCACATACTCTATATACATACTGCATACTCCACTTTTCATCTCATGACTCATTAATGGACTATGCAGACCATGTAGTTTGAACAACACTGCCAGGTACCATCTACATAGAGGATGATGTTTAGTACCTCTTCCTGAGGTATGGGAAGATTTGCTTCAAAACTAGTCAGTGGGAAAAAGGTCAATAAATCAACTCTTTCACTTGATTTCTTGATCGTATCACTAGACTATTACATACACACACAAAACAAGCAGTATCTTTCCCCAGCATGACTAACTTCTCAAGCTTCTGTGAAGATTTGGAAGTACTTTATGGTGAGCTGTGTCTGGATTACTGTATTTCTAGCCCAGAAATAATTTCCTGTATCAAAAGAGGTGATAATAGATATGGATGGCTATCCAAGAAATATCCAGACATACTGTGTTTTGGGCATTTATCCTTCCAGACAATGACAAAAAACATGTGGATTGGACCATTACCTAGAGTGCAAATTCATTATCTGTCAGGCCTTATGAAGACTGCATGTTATGTAGTAAATGTTGCTTAAGATTCCAGATATTTGAGATTTTTCCGTATCTGTGAATCAGAGTAATTTTTCCTTTTGATTATCTTTTCCACTATTAAGCTAGAATTTTCATGAGTGTTCCTATAGGTGTATATTCATTTTATGCAATAGAAGTGAATTAGTTCTTATCTAAGCCATGTCACAGTAGAGATTATGGAAAAAATGAGGAACAATGCCAATAGCCTAAGTACTCAGATCTCTACTTAATTTTGCTGGAATACCTCTACAAAGTCAATCTGAGATACATTATTAATCAATGCAAGCCCAGGCTACAGAAAGGAAATGACAGGGCTATATGCAGTAATGCTTGGCTTTTGATATGGTGGGTTTGTAGTAACACTAGTTTAACTAGACTAGTAACATCGCTGTTTATGATGATTTTCTTATTACACTAATTTTTATTTTCCTTAATCATTTACAAAATTAAATATCAAAAAAAAAAACCCGTGATATAAATCATTGTTACTAAAGATAGAGAAGTCATGTGGATGCATACTGGGAGATATTAGATGATGGGCTTCTAAGTTAATATGATATATCCTCCTCAGCACTACTACTAATGTCTGATGGTTACGTGTGAAAGGCTGTATGATGAGGGAATGGTGCTTATCAAAGTGATGTTGAATGCCTTAAGTGAAGAGTACTTATTTGAAACCCCAATCTTGCTTACCATCTCCTACAGGACAAAACACCTTTAACAGAAGCTGATTCCCTGAAGTCTGAAGAAGTGTCAGTGGCATTAATTATAGTGTTTGCAGCTTAATATATCAATCCGTGTTACCACCCGTTTCTCAGGCAAGACTTACTGAGCAAGACTTTCCTAGTGATAAAAGGTCATAGCTTTTCTTCATTTCAGGGTTTGTAATCGCTGGCCTTTCATAATACGAAAATAATTGCTCCCACCAGGATATTGCCCAGCTGTGTTTAGTTTATAATTTGTAATGTTTTCCTCTGTAAGTCAACTAGTGGTATATTTTTATGGCATTCTCCCAAGTGGATAATGATCAAAACCAATGTAATTATTTAGAGGATCAGATAAACTGAATCAAAATTCTACTGCAAAATGTACAGAAAATGCATTCTGTTTTCCCAGGGTTTTTTTTCTTCATACATATGTTTTTGTTTTGACTGTTAGTCATAATGGTTACAGTGTCTCAGATTTTTTTTCTCATTTTTCATTACTCACAGAGGAAGAACTGTTGTTTTCTAGCATGTGCCAAGAATTTTAAATACGTAAAGGTCAAGATACTGACTTCCATTGTCTCTAGGTCATGGAGACCGAAAGGTGAAGCTGAAGCAGTTTTAGAGTTTATAACAAAACATGACTATGTTATATGTCATGAGAAGGGCACAAGAAAGAGTGAGACTTTTCTGGTCTCAGCTGCTCTCTGTATTTTCTCTTAATTCTTCGGTCCCAGTTCTGACAAATGGATGTGCTTTCACATAAAGGAGCTTGAGAGAACTATATCACAGCTGTTAAAAAACCCAAAGAGTTCATAAAATTAGCTGTATTAACACAGTGGATAGAGGCTAGAGATGTCAAATGCATATAAAAAACTATTCATAAGGCATGTCTGTTGTCACTGAAAAAGAAGTTGCCACTCTTAATTGAAGTTGAGAGAGATGATTAAGTAACTGATTTCTGGGATGGGCTTGGCTAGCTGGGATACTGCCATGTGAAATAACCGTATTTGCCAGGCTGGTACTCTATATCAAACAGATTACAATGTCAGTTCTCTGCCAATGGGCTTTCATTTACTACAAAAGAGACATATTTTTAGAAAGCTTTCTAGTCCTGCCATGTCTTCAAATTTCCCATCATATCTTAGAGCCCAGAAACATGTTTCTTAAGAGATCCAGGCTCTCTTGGGTCTCCAATAGATGTATGGCAGTAATGCAGACTTTAGGCTTGACTTGGAACCCTCTCCCAGTCTTGCATGTTAAGTCAAACAGACATAAAAATTATAAATCGCAGTCTCACAGGTGGTATTAGCAGGCATTATGCTTCCTGTCAGTTCAATACCCCAAGGATGAGCGCTTCTCCAGCCCTAACAGTACTAAGAAGCACCTATGAGAGAGCACATGAAAAGGCACAGTATTTTAAAGCCAGACCAAGCTGTACCAGAAAAAAAACTTTATATTTAAAGTAGAAAAATAATCTCCTCATCAATGGCCAGATTCTGAAGAGTTGATAGTTACAGTTCAGATTTCTCTTTCAAAACAAGATGAAAGCTAAAATACCATGGCCTTACAAATGTCAGAAATTGTTGGGAAAGGAAGCAATTGTTTTGGGTTTTAAGTAAAAGCTGGGATACTTTCAATAGCACATATGGATCATTTAAAGAAATCTCAGATTTCAAAACCCTAGCATTATTATTCACCTACCTAATGGATATTCATTTACTACAGTACTAATTGGGATAAAGCAAGTAATACAACCTTTCCACTTCTCTATGACTTCCCTGTTCTGTCTACTTAATGCCATTTCGTCTACTTGGTCTACCAGTTGATTCTGTCTACTTAATACCAACTAGAATTAAGTAGTATTTGGTCAACACACTTGGTGATCAGTGGCTGTAGATCTGGGAGAAACAGCAATAAAAATCTACTTGTGGCCTTAGAAGGTAGATAGATTTTTCCACTTCCACTTTCACTGGAGGATTATTAAAGTACCTAAACTATACCCTGCCTGTACAGAAAATCTGAGTTTTAGAATGAGTGAGGAAAGTTGTGTCTGAATTAAACACTTGTAGAGTTTAAATATATTACAACTTCCATTAAAGCAATGAGTTCATTGTTACTGATAACAAGTAAGAATAGCTTTTATTCAAAGCCTTTTTTGAGGGCCTGTGCTCTCTCTTCTCATATATATACATTATTTAATAAGAAATTGAGATAGATTTAATATTGTCAAACTCATGCAAGGATTCTAGTGATATTCATAACCTAACGATTATTTTGTAGCTGGGTCTCATTTATCACTCTTATTTGTGCAAGCCTGAGCCTCAACCATCCATGGTAGATAACATTTCCATGCAGCAAAATTCATTAACATTTCTATATTTGCTAAATAAATAGACTGCTTTTTCTTCTTCAAATCCTTATATACGTTTATAGTTATCATCTGTCCTCTGCATATGCTGAATTTTGACAAATCAAAAAAATACCCAAGGCATATTTTATTTATTTTTTAGATCTGCATTCTGTGGTTTTCTATCTAACAGACCTCAGAGAACTACATAAGTAGTTAGGACTACAGATTTATAGTTTGGGAGAAGTAAGGTAGAGATGGTGAGAGCTTAATCTATCTTAATAACACAATGGTTGTAATAGACTCCTGGGAACAGATAGACCACCTAAGATAAGTTGGCAGTGATGGAAAGACCCCAACCTGTTAGTTTGGATGATATTATTCGGTGTGATACCCATAGGAGAGAGACCAAGCAAATCACCTCATCGGTAGAGCAGCTGCAAATTCTGTTTATATTTGCCACATCCATGGCAGTGTGTTTGGTAACCAGATATAATATCAAGTGGCATCTCTAGAAGTATACTAGCACCAATTACCCTCTATCAGTTGAATTCACTGATTATAGGTGGCTTCATAAATTTCAGTGAGGGAAGGTGTCCAATCAATAGCCATTTACAGATGTATGAAGGAATCTAGTTAACATAATTAAAATCCATTTATTAGTGATAGTATTTGACACAGTTACCTACAAAATGGCAAGTACAGAATCAACGGTTTGTACTGATCTTCAAAAAAATAAAAAATTCTGAAGTAAACAAATAATTTATTGCACCCTGTAAACAAAACCACTCATTAAACGACCATCACTGTACTTTTCCTTGTAGTAAGGACTTAAAATTAATTCAGGTCTTAAAATGAATTTATTTATAATGGGACATGAGAGATGCTCTGCTACATTGCACTTGCTGTGACCATTTGTAACTCTATAATACAGGTGCAACATTTGTGTGTATCAGGTGCATTATACTCTTGTTATTTGGCAGTATGTTACATTTGTTTGGCACACACACTCTCTTGGATAAAATAACTGTTCTTATGGCCAAAAGCACAGAAATGAGACTTTAAAGCATAAAAACTACAGAAGAAAAAGAAAAAAACAAAAACCCAACCAAACACAATCTGCAGAAATTCAGAATGTGTGAACACATCTTTAAGGGACTCCTAGGAATAACGTGATTTATATTAAATGTATAGAACCCTGTGCTTTGTAAACCCCTTCTTGTAATGGATATCTGCTTGTGGTACAGTCTTCATTTGTCACCCACCAAGGCACCAGATTCCTCTTCTTTTCAACTTGGGCTTGGATAGTCCACCTGATCTTTGAAAAAAATTGAACTTTTTCCATAGAATCCTGAATTCCTCTCCATCCTAACATAGTAAAACTGAACTTAAGTTTCTTCCTAAGCAAATAATTCTTTCTTCTAGCAATTCTTCTGGTCACCAAGCTCTTAACTACAGCTCCAAACCTTCACCTTCTCTTCTCTCTTCTATAAACCTTATCTGTTCTTGTTATTAAGATATCCTGCAAAACTTGCCCGGTTTCTCAAAAAGCCATCAATTACTGCATTAACATGGACAAAATTTGTCATACCTTATCTCAACAGCTTGATCTACCTCCTTTTGATCTGAGAGCAGGAACTGTATTCAGCTTAATAGTGAAATGCCTAGATGTTGTGTGAGCTATTTGACTTCTGAGAGTTGTGAAGAAGTGACCTTACCTTCACTTTCTTGTGTAAATCATTATCCAGTTAGGCAATCGTATCTTTCGTGGCTTTGGATTCTTAACAGGTTTCTTTTTGTTTAAACAATTTCCTCATCCAAAAATAAAACCAGAGACCTGGCATTAACATTTGACTACATAAATCATATCACCTTTCTGTGATGTGTTTTTAAGAAAAGATACATGCACTGAGACAGGCCTTTGACACACATGAATGATTGTAATGAAGAAGGATTCTGACTGGCTAAGAAATACAAATGTGCAAATTGTCCTTTGTTTTGGAAAGGAAACAAAGGACAAAACAAAGGATCTAAAAGATCATAGACTTACTGTCTAGGTCTAAAAGGCATAAAGACATTTGGATCCAATTAAGTTATATGCACTGCTGTATTGGTGCAATTGACTACCTTTTTGTAGATGTGGAAATGGCTCATAAACAGTTGACAAGTTACCAACCTAAATCATGTTTTTCAGAATCCATATGGCAATGTTACAGTGTTGTAATTTAATGATTTTATAAACAAAAACTGTTTATACAAGTGGCTAATTTTTAAGTACTTTGTCCCATTACCACATTATTTTTTATTTTTGGGTGGGGGTGGGGAGGCTTGGGCAGGAGTTCTCATGGAGATGTTGGGCTTGAGCTGATATCTCCAAAGTGCCAAATGTTTTAATATTATTCATGGTATCATGATAATATTGTTATATATTAATTAATACTGTTAAAAGTTAGTTAAATATAGATGTATTTATATATACATATGGAAAGTTTGGGATATTTGGTTTTAATAATAGATGACTGAGTTTGTCTTTTCATGTAGTTTTCCACTTCTAAGAATGCATCCTTCCAAGATAATGTCTAATGAACACTTAGGCTAGCTTAGTTCATATTTTTCTTGCACCAATGACAATGCCTTCCTGGAGCAGGCTTTCCCATGAGCTGGATCCAAAAACACACAGAAGATTCTGATGCTCAGTTCCAGCCAAAACCTCATAAAGTAAATTTCATTCATAAACCTTTATGGAATGGCTCTGTTAATGTAGGCAGCTCATCGCCATTGCAGCAGTCAATAATAAAGCACTCTTCCTGAGCTCCTGCTCTGATTAAATTACATTTTAACTAATCTTAAACTGAAACAAGCTCTTATTATGAAGTGAGTAAAGAGCACTATTATTTTTCTCTACATGGGTAGCAGGCATTTATTCTTACACCATCAGCTGTTACTCCTGACAATGACAACAGATTAAAAATTAGACATTTGCAAGATATGGCAAAACTACAGAACAACATAAATGTTAATAGCTTTATTCATTTCAGATCTGGAATGTGACAAAATGACTCATGTTGGAGAACAGACTTCCTGGATCACAATACAAGGTAGGAAATAAAATTAGAGATGGTTAACAGAAAGCATTTCAGCTCAGCATCCCACACCTACTCTTGAACCTTTTTTCCAAAATTTGTCCCTTTCCTGAGTTTGAAAAAACTTGTATAATTTTTTCATATTGTTGCACATTTAATCAACTCCTCACTTTTACCTGGTGATGAAGGTGTAAATTACACCTTGTGATAGTTTCTTGTGATAGTAGTTTTAGACTGAATGGATACAAGGAATATAAATCTGTCCTAAAGGCTTGCTTGTTTCCTTCCCACACTTTGACCCAGTAAGATCCTAGCTTGGGAAATGCTGCTCTGAACAGAAGCAATATAAATATGAAACAGACAAAAAGTATGTGTATTTTGACATGGAAATAGAGTCATCATCTCTGCTTGAACCTGCTATTGTCATCTTATCATCTAATTGACAGGATTATACCCTTACTTTGTTATATGCCACTATATACTTTTATCTAAACTTATAATACGGAATAAAATTTAACTATTTATTTATATAAATGAATAAAAAATAAAATTAAAGTTTGTAATATTATCAAAATGTTTTTTACTATTGTCATAATAGGAATCTTTTAATGCTCTATATTTTCATTCTGATTTAGCATTTAAGGACAATTTGAAAGATAAAACTTCTCAATGAAAAACATGTTTTCCTATAACTGAATTCTGTTCACATGGCAAAATTTAGCTTTCATGTTTCTTTTCTCTTCAACACTGTCATTATTTAAGTATAATATGTTAACATTAAAAAACAGATAACATGATCTTGGTTAAAGTTTTCACTTTCGCATTCTCTCATCACACATGAAACATGGAAAATTCTTTGAAGTATTCTGAGGAGAAGGTTTGGCTACATAGTTAACTATAGGAAAAAGCATTCTTATAGAAGGGATTTATAACTAATCTCAAAAGACTGAATCATTACTTTATTCATGGAGCATGTTTCTCAATAAAAGCATGAAACAAAAATTCAAAAGCAGACAACTGTATCTTTGTCATAAGACACAGACAACTATGAAGTACACAACAGATGAGAGTAAGTACCATACCAGACAGACAGGATAATATGCACAATATAAAGGTCAGTTTTGCATTGGAAACTATTAACGGAGCTTTTCCTGAACAAGAACAGCAGACAATCAAAATAAGATCACTCCAAGGGGTAAAAAAGCAGCATTCAATGCATCAGACTCTTATATTATTGGGAAGTAGAAACAGTGTCCATATTCTCAGCCCATATACAAGTAGAGGACATGGCTGGATTTTATTGCTTACCCCAGTGTATGAGACAAAAAGGAATGTAATACAATGAGGCAAAGCTAAAAATTTATGTATTTTTTTGCTTTTTATGAGATACATGTTTATATACCTAGTGCCCCTTGAAAATGTATGGAGGTAATTCTGGGCTATGCTGGGATATTGGAATTCTCAGAAAATGTCTACTACTGTCCCTTGACTCAGGCCATGACACATTCATCTCACAACAGCTTGTGATGTCACACCAGTGTCTTTATAGAAAAGAACTTCCACTAACATTTGCTTAATTCTGCCTATGTTGAATTAGAACAGACTCAGAATGGTAGATCCTAAGAGACACAAGCACATTACATCAGCACAGTGCTAAAGTTAGTTACATATGCTGTATTACTTTTTCTTGCCAGTACTTGAAATCAGTGAAGTTGTAGACTTTCAAAATCTTCTGGTAAGTAGTGTGTCATAGATGAGTGTATGTGCTCCTATAAAAGGCAGTGGGAAGGACTTTAAACTGTGTGAATAAGTAATAGCTTCCACCTGCTCAGAAAAGAAGGAGAAAAGGCATTCCACAACAACTAATCTCTGATTTATTGAAATGGGATTCTTTTGAAGGATGTCAGCTTATTTGCTTAGGTAAAAGAAAGTTACTTTGGATTTATCAATATGAAGGTCTTTTAATTTTAAAGTCTGCCAACATGAGGAGCTGAAGGATGGGTATAGAGACATACACGATATGATATATATATAAAAGAATAATGACAATGCAGACTGTAGCATATTTCCACTGAATAAAATTTTGTTAACTTGGGTTAGAATATGACTCATACAGTTTCAAGGACAGATAAGAAAGCATAGCTTATAAAAATAAGGATAAAGCAAAAGTTTATATACATATTCATGGTTCATCATATTTAGATGGGGTTTTAAATCTTATTTTTATTGAGTGAGGCAGTATTTAAGACCATTGTTGGGGTTTTTTTGGGGGGGGTTTTGGGGGGGTTGTTTGTTTGTTTGGGTTTTTTTGTCAGATTTAGGACTAGCTCAGTGATAATCAAGCTTGGCAGAGTGGTATGGAGTATGCTATAAAGTAGTGTGTGTGGTTCAACCATTAACAGCTCTCCCATTAACAGTTGCACATCACTGTCTGTCAGAAGTATAAATTAAGAGTGGGAATCACCCTCCTTTAGCTGTTTGAAATTTAGGTGTCTAGATTAGTCAATCATTCAGGCTCCTTCTGTAGTCAAAAATCACTTTCAGAGGGTGATTCATCCCATACTAATATAAGGGTGGATGAATCATCCCTCACAGATGCCTCTTTCCCGCCCAGGAGCTATACTTTACCTACCAAGAAACAAAAAACAATCCTGTGGCCTCTGTTTCCAATTCTAACTAATAAGTGTAGCTGAAATATCAAACATCATTTACTGCAAGAAACTCCTGCACACAGTCTATAGACTGAAAACATTAATGTAAATTATTTGGCAAATAATATCAAATGACAAAGGCATGGTGAGGATTATCAGCAGTTTGTTAACATGTTGCAAACAGAGAAATATTTCTTGATCCATATACAAAACTATAGTGCTATATAATTTTTTAAAATTACCGTCATTGATTGTTGCATAAAATAAAGCTACAGCATGTGCTTCCTTAGTTCTGTGGCAGTGGTTTTAACTGGGGTTTGGAGGGGATAGTGGCTGCTTGCCAGTGCTATACACAATCATCCAGCTGTTCAGAAAGTTAAAGACCTTAAGATATAATAGCAAAGGAGCTGGCAGACACTCAGTCGCCTACTAGAGACCAGTGAACATCCCAGCAAGCTATTTAAGACTTTATTTAATATGGCAGTCATTAACAGTCAGAGAAAAAAGGGAGAGGCATCGTGTAATTGATTAGCTAGAAATGCACAGGTTTATACAGATTAAGGTGCTCTACTGTGCATTCCATTACCTTCATCTAACAACAGTTTTTACTTAATTTGATCAAGCTTTTAAAAAGGCTGAAACTATAAATATCTCTGATATTGATAGCACAGGATGCTTTCAGCTGAATTATTTCATAAACTACCACTGGATTATCAAGCTTCCACACTGAAAGTCTTGGCCCTTCACACATGGAATTTGGTGCTCTGGCTCCTGATGGATTTTTCTTCCATCAAGATGGTAATCTGAAGGATCAGTTTGTTGGAAAAAGAAACCGTTTATGGAATGTGCTTTGAAGATACTGTATAGAGCTATATCAAGACTAGAAAAAAAATCAAAACAATACAAATCATAACTGTATTTTTTCCCATCTCTGCAGCTCATCTACAATGGAAGAAACTATGTTCGACTTTATATAGAGTAAAAACTACCTCAGAAAAGTGCTTGTAGTGGAACAGGGTGGGGGGTTTTATTATCTATTGATGATATTTTGACGTCAATTGCTCACTGGCACTATCATTAATTTCAGTGGGCTACATAAGTACAAGGAAAGGTTGAACTGTACCTCGTATTGTTCTGTGAGTAATGGCATATAACTATCACTGTAGAGAGATCTTTTTTTACTTAGCTTTTTTTTTTTTTTTTTAAATATACTGGAAGAGAAATGATAGGTTTACTATGCAAGGTCAGCAAGAAAGAGTGACCATAGTTTCAGTAGTCATTCCCACATCAAATCTTATGAATCAGCTATTTTAAACTATTTCATGTTCATTTATATACCTCAGATTTATTTGATAGCTTTTTAATGTTTTGTATTAGGCTCATACCTAAGACCTTATGAACTGTCATGAGTCTGCTGTACTATAAGAAAATGTGGAACAATTAATAGCAAATTACATCAAGATATTTCATCTCTGAGATTTTTATCTTGCCATACCATCCACCACAACTAGGACTTATTTCAGAGTTCTAGTAATTTCCACTCTGTTTTATTTGAGCATTACAGACCTGTTGCAGGGGAGGTGATTACCACTTTGGGCCATATTTTTCTAGCAGCAAACACACTGAACCCCACATTCTGATGAGCTTTTTGTGTTTACATCCTACAGAAAATTATATTATCAATATAAAAATAAAAATTAAGATAATTTAACATATGACATAATTTACTTAACATGCTAGTTAGACCAGCAGCTGTTTCTTAGCCTACTGATAGAAAAGCTAATTCCTTCTCAGGCAGGCGTTTGCTGCAGGAAGTAATTTTGAGAGAAATTTTAGCAATTTGACAGCACCACCTCCACTTTAGCTGAGTTACTAATTGTTACTAATTGAAAACTGATTGCTACTACTCAGGAAACTACCACCTATGCCTCTTTGAGCAATAACAGAAATAATTCAGTAGTAACCCAAGTCTGCAAGCACATTGTTATGCTGGGGTCTCTGCTTCCTTGTGTTAACTCATTAGTCAGTAGGCTGCAAGGTTACACAATGGTAACAACATCCATCTTATCTGCAAATAGTCAAACACCCTGTCACTGCCCAACAAATAACAAATAAATCATAATAATGGCCCATATCAAGAGATACATATGAGAAAACTTCCGTGACTTTTTTCTTACACATTTTGCATCCCATGAAAATGGATATTCTTGTGAGACCAAGGGTGTGTGATTTTATGGGGATCTCAGAGCATTAAATCTTTTTTCTCTGCTGCAAATTATTCTGATATTATCTGGAAGAAGTCACATGGTTAACACCTGAATTATTTTTTTAATAGGTCCAGTGTGGCCAAGGCCATTATAAACAACTATAGTTTTAAATGGCCTTAACATAGCTCCAGAATGGCACCTATTACATAATAAATGCTGGCCTGAGATGTCCCATGGGGTCCTTAGGGAAGGTTCTTGTTCCGCTGTCAAGGTGAATTTAAGAGTGACCCAAACCTCATGTGGACTACAAGGTCATATATAAATGCAGAATCTAGAGTCCAGGACAGGAACCATTAGTTTAATGGGGAAAAAATATCAGCCCAAACAAACAAACAAAACCTCCATTAGTTTCAGAAAACCACAGTATTTCTTTTTTTTTTTCCTGTACAATTTTGGTCACACTTTACACTGTGGAATGATCTAGGCCGGTATAATTTACCAGAAACATTGAGACAAAAGCTTAAATTAAACCTTAAATACTGGTGCTTTTTTAATCAAGACAGAAATGGAAAGATGTAGATTTGTTGTATAAACATATCAGTAGATTCTTTCCTTCCCTTTGGTAAACATGGTTCAGCTTTTGAACTACAGATGCTGACATGCTACATCTGAGAATAATCATGAATTGATGAATATGAAATTCTGGTTTCTTTAGATTCCTGTATCAAATAATAAACCTTCATTTCTGCAATCACCTCATTTATTACCTAATCCAAAATATGCTAAGTGGAATTGTTTCTTCATATTTAAAAGCAACCAAACATGATGATCTGAGGAAGAATTTACTGATGTATAAAAATTGAGTAATCCACAGGAATTATATTCTTCCTCAGGGTTCTGGTATACAGACCAAAACAGAATCTCTCTTGAAAGTAGTGTTATATTAATACACTAGGATTTGAGAATGATATGCATAAAAGTCACAGCTTGCTCTGCTAGGATCACACATGAGAAAGACATGGGTGGCCAATCTCTTCAGCGTAGATGACCCTAATAGGGGTCATTTGTTATTTGGGAAAAAAGCTGATAACAAATCATAACTACAATTATTCATTTATGTAAAATTATAATCTTCATTCATAAGGGAAGGACAGAACTACAGCTGTATTTGGGAGAAAAATTGAACAAATCCAAGTGCAGGAAGTGCAGCAAACTTTATTCTGGACTGAGGAGAAACTTGCATTACAATTGTTGCCTTCTGTAGAGCAGGAGCTTGCTAGTGATGGCAATCTGTGTGGGAGCTTTTTTTTGTTGTTGTTTAGCCTCATATGGGAACCTGACTCCCCCTCTGAAGAAAGAGCAGGGAGTGGAATTTAGTCCGTGGGTATCTCCTACCATACTACACTCTGACAAGTCCTCAGCATAGGCTGGCACTCTCCAGCTTGTTCACTTGGGCTTGGTTTTCTTGCAGGTTTCCCCTGTCTCTCCAAGGTACCAATATGAGAACAGACATAGCCCAGTAGGAGTAGGGAGAAATCAACTAAATCTTGCACAAAGCATGTGAATATATAGGTGTAAGTCAAGAAATACAGAGGGAGTTTCCTTCTTTCCTTCCTTGCTTCCTTCCTTCCTTCCTTGCTTCTATCCTTACTTCCTTCGTCCCTCCCTCTCTCCCTTCTCTTCAATATGTTTTTATTACCATACTCCTTTGTTTATTAAGACAAATAGGGTATTTTGGCCAAATCCTAGTTTTACTATTAAAACATTACCTCTCATCTATTTCTTTTTCAGTGTTTACTCTCTGGCACTGGAGTAGTCACAAAGCAACTACAGGGTCACTGTAGTTGCAGGACCACTGTAAGACAACTCTTCTGTTTTATGGGACTACAGAGCAACTTCTTATTTACTAAAATGTAGAGCTAAGTTCTTCAAATACAGCAGTTCTGAGATGGACCCTCGAGTTTTTATCTGCAGAAGTCCTGCTCCTTCAAAGCAAATGTCTTTTTTGAGCAGAAACCGACAATCAAGACCAATTTTCTTTTGGTTTTACAATAGTGACAAATGACTTTTGGAATCTATGATTCATTTTATCCCAACCCAGTCAAGATTTTGCCAAGCTGTGCAATTGGTAGGATAAACCCAGCTGTGCCAATTCATACCCATCTCTTTGAAAAAATATAAAAAAAAAAAATTTATTCTAGACACAACATACCAGAAGCATTGATCCAATAAATAAATAAATAAATATGAGCTCCTTTGAGCAAAAGCTTTCTCATATTGAAAGGAAAAATATTATGGACTACATCTAAGTCTGATGTCCATTCTATAAAGGGAATCATAAGCAGCACAGAAGAGCAGAAGTATACATTTTCTTTTTTTTCTATTTTATATATTAGATAAAACTGGCTTGTCTAAGACATTTATTAAAACATTATATAGAACATAAACTGTAGTAGTGCATCTTTTGTGACTCCAAAGGAAAACTCTGAGAGAGTAATGCCTGAAGTGCAACACAGGAAGAATTTATACACAAAGGTCCATGACAGCAATCTGCAGGAATTGCTTGGGTAGCAGAGGGCCAAGAGCTCTTCAGTTTTCAGCTGTAAAATTTATTAAGTGCCTGAAGTTCTGCTCTGAGCACTTTCTAGAGAGGTTAGCTGAGAAAAATGTCCTAGAAACTCTCCTTTGCCTAAGCCTGTAGAGACTAAGAAACTTGGCATCCCTGAAAATTGCTTGCATCTTTCTGTCTATGCCACAGTCTACTCAGGATGTTCACAATGACCCAGACATTATTCAGAGAGGCACTATATAACAGTGGTGGTTTAACAAAACTCACAGGGACTGCTTTGCAGCTGACAAAAGAAACACAATTAATACCTATGATTTATTTTTGAAGAAAAATAATAAACTTTAATTTCAACTGCCAAATCATTACCTTGCATTCATATAACTTCTTCAGGTGCTCATATGCAGTCTTCGTTAAATGATACTGGAACAATAACACTTCTTTCTTTCATGTAAACATTCAAGAATAAGTATTTTTTTCCAATTTACATACTTCCATTTAATTTTGTTATTAATACTATGCACTTATTACCTTCCCAAATGAATGAAATCATCATATAATGAGAATGGTATGAAGATGATCCAATGCTGCAGGCTGTTAAAATTCACTTCTAAATTAATAAGACTATTATCAATTAGATTAGCTGACCTGCTGGTTTGAGTTGCACTGCTTAGGTGGTCCCCTCGAGCAGTAGTTTTCTGAATGGCTATGGGCAGTCTCATACCTCTCCTGTTGAAAGTCTGGTTAATAAGAGTACCCACTATAATAACGTTTAGGTTAATGAATAGCCTGTCCTAGCTCACATCCCTGTCCTTATGTGATCAATCAGGCATGAATGGCAAAAAAGTTACTTGGAGACAAAAAAGAAATGAACATATTTTAGCAGGTAATTAAAGAGGATATTTTGTTATTCTGCTAATCTTGTTTAGCCTCTCCTGTTTTCCTTGCTTGCCAGCTACAGAATTACTGGAGACTATTTATATAACACAAGGAAGCATTCATTTATGATGGGGTGTGTGTTCATTAGCTAGTGTACAAATATGAAGGGTTCCAGGGCACAAGGCATAGCCATCAGGAATTGATGTCTCTACAGGCATAGGCAAGGGAGGGTTTCTATGACATTTTGCTAAGCTAACCCCTCTAGAAGTGGTCAGAGTAGAACTTCAGGCACTTAATAAATTTTACAGCTGAAAACTGAAGAGCTCTTGGCACTCTGCTACCCAAGCAGGAATAAAAGATGCTCTGTAATTTCCCTCATCTGTGTGTTCACTTGCAATGGGATTTGAGAAGTTATTTCAGGAGTCATGAAATGCATTTAAATCTCATTACATGCAAGGAACAATTTTGAGATATAACTATTTGTGAAACAACAGAATTGTTTATGGACTTTTTAATCTTAGGCAACACTAAGTAAACCCTGATTTCTTTTATTATTACTGTGAAAGGACCCTTTAATATAGTCTCAGATGGGGGTGCAATATAGCCTAGACATCAGGATGTTAAGACTGGGAGTCAGGAGACAGATCCTATCTCCAGTGAGGGGGTGTACATCAACTCAGGCTCAAGACATGCTAAAAAGTTATGGGATGTTCATATCAAAGCTGGCTTGTGCAAAACCACCTGGTCGTACTCTCAATCCTTTGTTAAATCCAGCTCTTCATCTCTCAATGCTTTTTTTTTTTTTTCCTTCTGTATAATGGGGATTGTACTTATTTCTTTTGAGAAGTATCTTGAGTGATACTGGTGAAAGAAACTGTGTAAAAGCTGAGTGAAGTAAAATCAGTTCTTTGCATTTTTGTTCTCTGAAGGGAACATGATAGAAACTTTATGGGAAACATTTTGGAGGATCTGTCTCATAATATAAAAGCAGGAAAAGCTAATGTCATAGTAATGAGTTGTTGGAGTTCTAAAGGGCCTTGAACATTTAAAAAGAGCACACTACTAACAACAGTTTCTCACCTTTCTCTTACATGGCCTGGGTACCACAAGTAAAGGCAGAAAATATTACACTACATTTTAGAAAAGGTTTCCATGGTGATCTGGGGACTACTGATCAGACGAATTAGCAGAATATATAATGTAGAAGACAGTAAGTACATGGATAAATATGGTATCACTGAGAAAAATCAATGTGAATTTTATAGAAAGAAGTTTGGTCTTGCTCATCCTTTAAAGAATCAATAATCAGTTGCTCTTGTATACTTGTGTTTCAAAAAGCTTTCAACAGCCCATCACAGAATTCCAATCATTGTTTCTTTCTCAGGTTCTCTCTTGAGCAAATAAATACTCAAAAACAAGAAAAAAAAAGGTAAGAATAAATAGTCAGTTTTGTCAATACATGGAAATCTCTTGTGGAGTCTCATAAAGAGTCACACTAGCCCCTATCTTGTTACATATATACATAGATTATCCAGAGAAAGATTGCAATGTCAAGTGGCAAAGTCTGCTGATGGTACTGAGGCCACACAGGGCAGCACAAATTGTTAATACAACAGTCAATAGGTTCTCAATACTGAATTATTGGTCATGTTAAAAGTCAGTAGTATAGATGAATGAGTGTGGATAAAGTCAAAAAGGATGACAGCCATGTAAAAAGTAATTTTACATTTACAGTGAGGTGTTTTAAACTATCCATTATCTCTGAGGAAAGAGATTTCAGAGATGTGGTAACTGGAATGGTGAAAATGTTAGTTCAGGAGTCAACAATGGTCAACAGAGAAAATGGGATGTTTAGAAATTATTGGGGAAAAAAATAGAGAAAAAGCTGGAAAACATAATGGCAATTCATGCGTGTGAATCATGACTATTGTTGGCAATCCTGTCTCCCTGCCTTTACAAGGACATAACAGAATAAGGGAGAAAGGGAGTTAGAAAGACATACTGTGTCCAGCTCAGGAGCCCTCAACATAAGAAGGTTATTGACCGGTTGGAGAGAGTCCAGGGGAGGGCACGAAGATGCTCTGAGGGCTGGAGCACCTCTGCTATGGGGACATCCTGAGAGAGTTGGGCTTGTTCAGCCTGGAGAAGAGAAGGCTCCGGGGAGACCTTATTGCACCTTCCAGTACCTGAAGGGGCTACAAGGAAGCTGGGGGGGGAGGCTTTTCAGATTAGATATCAGGAAGAAGTTCTTAATGGAGAGGATGGTGAAGCACTGGAACAGGTTGCCCAGAGAAGCTGTGGATGCCCCATCCCTGGAAGTGTTCAAGGCCAGGCTGGATGTGGCTTTGAGCAACCTGGTCTAGTGGAAGGTGTCCCTGCCCATGGCAGGGGGGTTGGAACTAGATGGTCTTTAAGGTCCTTTCCAACCCAAACCATTCTGGGATTCTGTGAGAAGGACTTTTAACCCCAGAGAAGATGGAGCTTTTGACAGAACTATAAAATCATGAATGAAACTGAGAAAGTAGAGAGGAAACTGATCATTGTTTCTCATAATTGAAGAATTACTGGCTCTCAGGGGAAAAGTTGCAGACCAACTAAACAAGTGAGAATACACAGGGAAATCTAGGGAGTTCATTGTCACATGAAGCTGTAGAGACCTATGTTCATAGCTTCAAAATGAGATTAGACAGATTGCTTGATGATAAAGGCAGCATAAAAATATTAAAAACAGAATCTAAACTCTACCTTTGGATGTTCATAAGCCAGGGTGGATTGCTGGACTTGTATGAGGAGGAAAATTGCTGTGTGTTTGCCCTGTTTCTTGGAGATCCTAGAAATTTGTTGCTGGTCATTCCTGGAGACATGCTGCTGGAGGGCATTGCATAGCTGTATGAAATTCTGAGCCACTAATATGATTCTTATGTTCTTATAGAATGGCTATTAATTTTTCACTTACGAGAAGCTGAAGACAAGCTCTTTGTCCTTTTTCTTTTCGGTTAGCAATGAAACTCTGTAGATGTGTGAGTGTAGCCTTAAAAGAAGTGCAAGAATGTGTAGTTTGTCCCCAGTAATGATATTAAATGCTCTTCTTTTAAAGCTACAAGATAAATCTCACCAGAAAATACCTATATTTTGTCCCTTATGTTTTTTAAATCCACTCAAGTATTAAACATGCCATAGTTCATTCTAGTGCACATGGCATTCTTCTAAACTGGAAATTAAGCCCTTCAAGTTATATTTGAAAAAACAGAATAGAAAAATGTGCAGTCTCCCTTTCTCTTCCCCCCTTTCTGTTTTAATGGATAATTCTAAACCAGCTGAACTTTAAAACTATTACCTGAAGAGACATTACAGAGAAAGAATAATTTTAATTTAAAATAAATAATGTAAATGAAATGTTTATTCATTACTAATAAGTTTTGCACATCTGTAATAATCTTTCTCCTCAAAGTTTAAGAGATAATGACTAGGTCACTAGGAACGTCTACAAGTTATTTAGCATAGTCAGTAAGATTAAATTAAGCTTTAGTGTCTGAGCTGTTCAACATAGTAATTGTTGAATTACGTGGTTATATTTTCCACTAATTTTTTTTTTCTTTTATTTAGAAAAATAATGTGTTAAAAAAAAAACATTCAGGAGAACAGTAAAACACATATTTAACTGTAAGGCAATTTATTCATTGAGATGTGTGATTGTTGTTACTATGGCTTTGCATGGTTTGCTGAAGCACAGTCTTAATGAATTAAGCAGAAATTCTAATTACTTCAACCAAAACTAACAAAGGACCTGCATTTTGGTGCAGCTCTGTCTTCCCTTCCATCCATATTGGTTACATACGGCCAGCTGACTCCACCAATTCAGTATTCACTGCAGGACTGGAGCCAAAATCAGACTATAAGAATAAAGGATTGTATTAAAAACCTTGTACATATATATTCTGATATCCCAGTTATAGGTGTTAATATCACATGGCTGTGATATAAACAAGGAACCCTAAGTTTTCTGCCTGGTAACTTTTCCACATGATTTACTGAGAGTCCAGAAGGGGCAATGTGCTGTGGTGCTGCACTAGGTCTAAAGGATCTGGGTTGCAAAATGCAGACAAACTGGCTCTCTTGGCACTGGTCCAGGGCTGGGAAAGGTATGGATAGTCTTAAGCCAGATCTCCATATGGATTTTCTCCATACAGAATGTCTACCTTCTGGATTAATTTATGTTTAAACTGGCAAACTTATTATTGAAATACTGTTATTTTTTTATAAATGCTGTTTGCATTGTTCTTATTTTGATAATGAAAAAAGATACCTTGCAGCAATAATTGTTATTCTGCCATAGAAGACAGGAAACAATATGTTTGTTCTTAATTATTTCAACTATTGAGTAAAAAGCTTTGGAATCAAGCAACATGTAAGATTGATATGTTAAAAACATTTTCAATGCACTTCATTCCTCAAAAATTAATATTATTTGCTTTTTTCTCTTTCATCATAATTCGATTAAAATTGTTTTCTGTTATGAAGCTGAAATAAAACTTCTATGGATGCTAGGACGATCTTCCTAGACTTCGCAAGGCAAAGCATGAACATCGGTCAGACACAAATGTACCGTGCAAGTCACTTCACCCCCAGTCCAGTTTCTCTTGTGTCCAGGCAGATGTGGACACTGAATGCTGTCTTAAAAGCTGAGGGGTCCATCCTGCTCTACCTTCATATCACAGCCAGTGCAATGCTGTTAAGTCACCCCTAACCAGGCAGGAGCTGCATTCTACTGAGTGTTCCAAGTGATATGAACTACGACTGGTCAGATAACTAGCAGTATGGAACACATTTCTAATTAAAATGACATGTCAGTTATGTCAGGGTTTTTTTTTTTCAGTATTCTAGGTGGCTTTGATCCTTCCTTTTACAGGTGTATTCATGGTGTTGTAAACTTGAGTCTCAATCAAAAAGATTTAAGTGTTTAATTTTCTTATGTTGGGACAAATAATTTATTGCTGCAAATCTACATCACTACATTCAAGTGATTTGCCAACTTCACCTCTGAAATACCTGCCTTTCATACCAATTCTTTTAATTTCTTGGACCTGGACACAGGCTTAATTCTTTGAGAGAGCTACATCTCTAAGTTTTGCGCAGAAATGTTTTATCCCCTGATCTTCACTTTTGTCTACTTTTATCTTTTTTTTTTTCCTATTGTATTTTCTTGTTCTTTTCCTGGAGGAATCATGTTTGTTTTAATTATTGTCAGTGATGATGACATTAATTGACATGTTAGATGGATACATTTAAAACATTTTTGTTTCCAAAAATACATCAACCTCAATGTAAGAAATGTGAAGATTGTTTTCTCTTTTGTTGATTATTTCTCTGTCAGAAACCAAAGTTGAAGGCTCAATATGAACAAAAATTATGTTCCAGACACCAGTTCCCTAAATGGCCCCCTTGATCATAGAGTTATAGATCCCTGCCATTTTCTTTGTACAGATAGAGTCGATTTGTGATTAGTTTTGATCTATTAACGTGACTCTAGATCCCTTTGCCCTTCTGTTGAATGGGTCTGCACCTGCCTCCCTCCTCACCAAAGTGGCTTTGGGGAGGTGTGCGGGGTGCTAAGGCACAGGGTGCCAGGCACAGAGAGGAGGGTGTCTGGTGCCTGCCTTAATACACAGCAAAGCAAGCAGTCTGTGGGATGACATTTGTCACTGTCATTTGGTTGTGGACAAGCTTATGGCCATTGGGGTAGAGAGAAGATGGGTCATAGAATGACATAAGTATCAGCCTGTGAAAGCATGGAGCATGCAGAGCGAGGGAGAGTGTTATGTTTCTATTTGTATTCCTTGGAAAGAGAAATTCACTTTAACTTTAAAATTGTATTACTTTCGGGACCCCCTGTATGATTTTCATTATATTTTTTAAAAACAAGTGAATAATTCCTAGGGTTTGTTGGGAAAAAAAAAAAAAAATAAACCAAACATGTCAAGAGAACAATTTTATTAGAGAAAACATTGTTTTGTGTAAATGGAAATGTTTTGTCTGAGGAAATTTTAAGTTCTTATAAGTTTAAGAACAATTATTTTTCACTTTCTCATTTGAAAATTTCTCTTTTTATCCCAATAATATAAAAATATTTCATTCTTGTATTGCTAATTTTTTTTTGTCGTTATATTATGTTGTGAAGTTTTGTCACTATGAAATATATCTGAATGGTAGCTAAGAAAAAAAATTCTGGCAGTGTCACTACAGTGCTTTCATACCAGCACATCATAAACTTTCCATTGCATGAAATATTTAGAGTTGCATTTTTTTAGTACAGTTCAAGATAAAAGCAGTAAAATTTTTTAATTTCCCATCATATCTAATAAGTATTTTAAATTAAAATACAAATGAATCAATAAAGTTATATTTGAATGGATTTGTGCCTTTTTTTTTTCCTCTTTTTTTTTATCGTTACTCTGAAGTGAACCCTACAAGGAATTTTTTTTCCCCACATACTTATTTTAGTAACTTCCATTAGTTTTATGGCAACTAATAAATTATATGTATGTGTATGATCCTTATTAGTAGGAAATATAAACACTTTTTTTTTTTTTTTTTTCCCCAGCATGGGACTCTTTGGGAACACTGTTCTCAAATGGATAAAGCAAATCAAATAACACAATTATTTAATACCAGTGCTGATGTCAGGGACATTCAGTGCCAGAGATAGCAGTGAGCAGAGATGTAGTAGGGAGATAGCCACCTCACAAATATGGACTTTACTGTAAATCCTGCTCACTGTGGTTTATACTCTTCAGGCAATTTTCCCATTAACACTCTACTCTTTTGATTGGTCCAGAAAATAAAATTGGACTCTGCATTTGCTAATGTCAACTCCATGTATAAACACAATTGCAGAATGAGAACCTAGCTGCCAATTTCCTCACCAGACATAAAACTGGTGTAATATCATTGTTGACAGTAAAAGGGAAATTGGATGAAGAATAAAACATTATAGAGCTGAAGGAATGATACTAACAAATTGAAATAAGAACAGTTGCAATTGTTCTAAAAGTTGCTTTGACTGCCAGAATTAATCTATCCCCCTTGGTCCAGTTCTACTTCGATGGTATAGCTGTTACCACTGGAAACAGTCTTTCTGTTAATGACTTCATTTTCATCAACCCCATTGCTACGGTGTGTATTTGGTTTTGCTGCCCCAATGATGAAATACATGAGTTGCAGCTGACAGACTGAACTACATAACACATGAAAGACAAACAGGTCCAATATACAGCTACGTACCCACATCACCATCCTGCCATGCGTTGTGAGGGAAGCAAAACTGCTGGATGCTGTCCAGGTGATACAGGCCTACCACCGCTTCTTAGTTACACATGCAGTGCACGTGCATCCATTTTGCTTATTTTATTAACATCCAAAAATAAAAACATCTGGACACTAAAGAATAAATTGCACTGCCAAGTAGAGGTTGGGGACTGTTGTTTCCTAAGACCTCAGCAGAGTCTGCAAGAAACTAAGCTGGGACGATGGTGGTTTACTCCCAATCTTTTCTACATAAAATGGCAAGAAGATATTCAGAGCCATTTTAATTTCCAGTTTGATGAAAACTTTTTAAGTTCAAGCAACAATAAATGACAAGAATGAAGAAAAATACTGGCATGTATACGTAATGTGAGATCATCTTACACCTGAAAATGCATGTGTTCTGTGCTTATGTTATTGTAGCGGGACAATAAATAGGTGGAAACCAACTATTTTATTTTACTTTCTGTTTGAAAAGCAAGTTGATGTATGCATGAGGGAAGATCAGTTACACATTTCCCAAGTTGCTCATTGCTCTTTCTTTGAATGTCTGCTTACACTCACATATGCATTATGCATCTGGTAGCAGACTCTGAACCTTAAGTGATTTTAGCTTGAAGCCTTCTGGTGCATCAGAGATACTTATTTGTGGTGTTATCTCCAAAATGATGATCATGTTGGACAAGCTGCTCCCTGTACAGGCCATATCAACACCACTTTGTTCGGTCATTTGCAGTGTAGGCAGGGGTCTCCAGGGTGCAATGCACCCTTACTCCATCATCAGAGAAATGCCACAACCCACAGCAGTCTTTCTGTCACAGCCCATTGAAAAATATGAGAGAAAAGAGGAGGTTTCCTGGTGAGGAAGAAGCCTTGCTCCAGGCATGGCAAGACCTTTCTGACAGAATAACAGCAGGAGAGCTGTATGAACCTGACTGTCACTCTCCATGGAGCTGGACGGTGTACTCTGCTTGAACACAGGTGTGCCAACCATGTGCTTGTGCAGTTGCTGGCTGTAGATAGCTTGCCTTTGCAACATCAGGGCCATGCATGTTTGGTAGGGGCATGACAGTAGGGAAAAGTCAGTCAGGATGGTGAGCCTTGCAAACATAACATCTTGGAGAGGGCAGGAGAAGGTCAGGTGTAGTACAGTACTGGTTGTATGTTTCTGATTCTCCTAAGATCAAATTATTGCTGAAACATAACGCATTGACTATGCAGTACAGAGTGACAGATTAGCAGGTTTTAAGAGAGGACATACATTCTTATCACCTGTCAGATGACCATGTTAGATTTTTTCTGCAACTTTGTGTATAACTACAATACCATGCATGGAGTAGCTTAATCCAAAAGCCCTTTAATATGGTCCACCATTTACATATTTTCAGGATGCTGAGGGCGCCCCCAGCTCTGCCTGCCTCATCCACACTCTTGGGGCTCCCCCCACCCTGCTCAAGGCCCAGGATCCCTTTTCAACCTCCTGGGGACTGTCAGCCCCTGCCCCTGAGATACCGCAGTAGTGCTGGCCTCCCACTCACCACCACTCTGCCCTGCCTAGCCATGGGCTGCCACCAAGCTGGGCCCACTTGTGGGCCCACATCCCATCCTCAGCCACCCATGATCCAGGGAGGTGCCCGATGCCCAGGGCTGAGGCCGCCCTGGTGCCCCTGGCTGTCCTGTTCCTGGCTGGGGTGGTGGGATAGGCCTGGGTTGCCAGGACCTGCCCAGCCACCTTTGGCGAGATGCTGCGTTCCGGGTCCCAGGCCCAAAAGGAGCCGCCCTGCTCTTGCTGCAGCAGAGATGTGTAAGAACAGTCAACCGAGTGTATAAAATTAGATTTGTCCTGAAGTGTTAAAGAGCCATGGCCATGCTGAGTGATTCATATGCAAAGTGGTTTCTAACTGTGCGCATTAAGTTTGCCAGCAGAATACTGCCAGCTGTATCTCTGCAGTGCTTTGCAGAGATACAGCTATACCTGGGTTTCCTTTAATATTTCAAATATAAGAAATTGGATTCAATGCACTGCGTACATATCTTCAGTAGAGATATTTGAAACTATAAAATGCTGTCTATAGTGTTAGGAGCAGGAAAATATATAATTGAGTTAATTTATAAGTTGACCAGTTTTGTTAATATATTTTAATCATGAACGGATCTGACTAAAAGCTTCCTTTTAACTCTGCAGGTAATTGAAGAATTCTACAAGAAAAGAATGACCGCTTACTGTGTTTTACCTTCGTTTCTGTCGAGAAGAAAGATTCAAATGCGTCTTTCTAACTTCCCCAATCCTTTTTAGCCATTAGCCCTACAATCTAAATGCAATTATTTAAAACACTTTTGTGGAAATCCCTCTACAGTCACAATGATTTATCAGAGCAGTTGCTCCACAGTTGACATTTCGATCTATAGATACACTTGAGGATGACAATAATTAAAAAGCCCTTGACAAAATGTCATTCAAAAATAGGTTTTTGTTGCATATATTTTGAATATGAATTTAGTGCTTGCTGGAAGTCCCTGACAGTCAGTCCATGTAGATGAAGTCTGACTTCCTCCACAGAGAAGCACTTGATTGCCAAAACCCCAAGTGGAGCCTTGCTCCAGGACTAGTCTTAAAAAAGGAAGGTATTTAGTCTCCATAAATACATAGTGGTCCTAGGATTTCCTGGGAGAACCAGTATGAGGGTCTGGTAGTTCCTGTTTATATTGTGGCCTGGTAACACACAAACACAACTTATTTAAATTGGATTGTGGCAACACACTAATTTCATACAGACAAGTGAACTATCATGTACTGGCAATGATTATCAGCTGCTGTTGAGCTAGATCAGATTTGTACCAGAGATCTGAAACGTCTTTGAAAATCCTTGCTAATTAACCTCACATTAAAAAGGCCTCTCTATAAATTTATGCAAACCTGGACTGGCAAATACAATTTTAACAATGAAAAATTAGACAAGTGTGGTTCCCCTGCGTCTTCTTTTCAGAGGTTTAACCATGTAAGAAAATACCCTCTATGTGTTATGCTCCATTCTCCAGGTACAGCCCATCCAGCCTATCCAAAAATTTTATGCAGCTCTCATAATTTTGCTTCTTTAACAACAATTTTGTAAATTTGAAAGGCTCGAGTTTATTAACATTGCTCCTTAGAATGACATTTTTCTTCTTAGGTAGTAGTGTTTATAAAAACAAACTAAGCACAATTTTACCAACAAGGACATGGTGAAACAGAAAGCTTGATCACCAAGAGTTGTTTTTTGAACCTCTTTACTAATTTACCTAGAAACCGGTACTATACTTGACACAAGCTGGGTCATGTTGCTGAATACTTGTGAATTTTATGCTACAAGTGTATGATCCTCATATCAAGACTTCATATTTTCATTTGTGTTCAAATGTTCATTGCATAAATTCACTATTGAGATTATTACAGGGCTACTATTTTTACATGTTTTGTACCTCCACTCACATTCCTAAAGTTAAAACAAATGCATTTGCACATACGCAAGACTAAGAAAATGGAGAGTGAAGCTCTAACCTGAACTTGTGAAGGATATTCAGATCAGAATCTCCAGTCTTCAGCCACATTCATTTTCATTTTTCCTTTACCTTTCTTCCCCCTGCATTTTTGTGCAATGCCCCAAGACGTCCTGCTCTGGTATTTCTTTGACTTAAGAAAAAAATATTCTTCTAGACATAAAGAACAATCCATGATCTGTGCATATAAGGATGCATCACACATAGTAAACCATTCTTCATCTGTGTCTTTGTAAACTGTAGTCTCAGCAGATGTGCCTGAACAATAATGAAAGATGAGTTTAAATGAGATCAGATCCAGCTCACATTAAAACCAGGATTTTGTCATTAACTTTAAGGGGAATCAGGAATATTTATGACCAAAACAAAGAGAGAAAGAAAGAAAGATAAAAGCATTGCTTGGTGTTTTAACCAACTACTACAACTTTATTGGGAAGACTTGAATATGGGAGAAGAAACATTCCTTAAGTTTGGTGACATCTTATTTTGGGTAATGATGAGGGCTCTCTGGAAATAAAAGTCTTCATGTATGAATTGAATATTCCTTTTATTTGATGGGCAGTGTTGTCCAAACATAAGTATATTTATACTAGATTATTTGTAATGGATTGCAATAGAAATAACATAAAGATTTGTTGAAGAATACTTTAAAAATGTTAAATTGATTATTTCATTGAAGTCTGCATTGTAGGCACATCGGTGCTGAATTAACATTATTGTGACAATATGCTTTTGTCCACAAAAATTTCCAAGAGGCTTTCTGAGAGAGAAAATTTCAAGTACTCTGGCTTTGGGAAAAGGTCCCTAATGGTCCCTAATTCTTAGAAATTAGAAATGAGAATGAGACACCTAAATATCTGTGAGGGTAAGGACTTAAATATTTAAGCATTTATTGCATATGACAATATAAGCCAAAAGATGCCTAATGATAGCTATGAAGATGTAATTAGGCACTACTTCAAAGAGAGTGCTTAAGTCTATGCATGAGGTAATGATGATTGCCTTTGTAAATAAGTGCTCTAACTGAGAGGTTATTTTGTAACTTTTTAGTAGAAAGGCTTCAATACAGGATATATCATTGTGCAATAAATAATTCCCTTTGGTATTTATTTTTATTTACTACCAGTTACCTAAAGGCTTTTGTATTAATGATTCAACATACATTTTTCTCTGGAATTAAGTACATTAAAAATCAAACCCAAAGTAAGAATTTCACAGTACTGCTTTATATGTATAACTTTGTAATAAATCTTGGATTTTAAATAAATCATAGCAGAAAAAAAAAAGAAAAAAGAGGCATAATACTATCCATCACAAGTGCAATTTCATGAGGAAACCCGTGACAAGGTTTTGTGCAGTTTGCACCAGCATTTGTGTTTCCAGGAGGTAAGCAGGTCACCAGTTTAGTAAGTACTTATCAGTAAATAAGTTTTTTGGCTTTTTTTACTTTATTTCAAGTGCTGACTTTACGTTTTACTTGAACAGATTATAAAACTAATTCTAAGATGAAAAACAAGCTTTTTAATCAGCTGTGACAAAAAAACTATACCCAGTCTCAAACACCAGTTATGAAAGATGGAAAGAAATTACCTCTTTATTTTCAATACTAGTAGAGTCTCATTTTCCATTTATACCATGTGATTCTTGTTAGATGAGGGAGTTGCCATGAATTAGTTAGATCAGATGAAGCCTGTAACACAGCCACAAATCCTTTTTGCTTCAAAGCAATCATTTTAGAGCATAAATTATCACAAGGAAAACTTTTATGTATTTTTTTCTGACTGATTGTTTATTCATTTTGATTTATAAAATAATTAAAAATAACATGAGTATCAGAATCCTACATAGCCAAAGAGCTGGTTTTAATATGGAATGGGTCATGCACTGTGGGCAGAATAAATAATAACAACTTCTTTTTGTTTTCAGAGGAGAGAGTGTTCTTCTAGATTGAGTGTGACTTCTACCAACCGGTCCCTTACCTAGCGTAATAAAGCTGCAGTAAAAGTTCTTAAATATCCCAAATGGCCTATCAAACTCAGAATGTATTTTGAACCATTGTAGAAGGCATGCATGGCTTTGTAGGATTTAAAAAAAAAAAAAAAAAATCTAAAATATTAGGTTTTGACCTAAAATTTTGGACCTTTCTTCACAAGAAATAGTTACTAACCTGGAACTCAGGACTTCTTCCCATATAAGTTTTTGGTCATATTTTAATATTTATTATGTTGCATATATTAATTAAAATGGTGGATAAAGTCTAATTCTGAAGAAGCAAATGGTTGTCTCAACTCATAGTTGACAATAAGCAACCACCTCAACATGACTAGTAATGAGTCATGAACATACAACGAAACTTTGGACATGCAACCAAAGCAAATCACTATATTTAAGTGGAATCAGAACATAGATATGTCTCTAACAATAGGTAATCTGTCACCCAGAACTACTAACCTCAGACTCTGAGCATATTTTAGTGTCAACTATTAAGTGAATAATTTGCTGAAATGGACTCTTAATCTTCAAATAGGTCTTTAAAATACATTGTCCATCCTAAAACATAACATCTAACTCACACCTCCCTAGTACTTGAATTAACCAGCCTCAGCTTTTGACAAACAACTAATCAAATATCTTTAATAGCATACATTACAAACACAGGATAAGATGTTTCTTATGGGCGACCCTAAACCAAGTGAAACTTGCTTTTGGGAACAGGAATGGACTAGCAACAATTGACAGTTAGTATTTAGCACCATCCATCCTGAACATATCGTTTTCATCCTTAAGTAACAAACAAAATACATGCAACATATATTTTTATATATATATATATACACACATACACATAAATACCTGTTCATGTGTGCACACATATATATATTCCCAAAGAGCAAGATTTTCAAAGTTTGTGCTGGTTTTGGCTGGGATAATGTAAGTTTCTTTATATTATCTAGTATGATGCTATGTTTTGGATTTGTGCTGAGAAGAATGTTGATAACACAGGTATTGCCAAGGTGTTACAAAGCAGTGCTTACAAGATGTCAAGGGCTTTCTTTGTACAAGAAGCTGTGAGAAGACACTGCCAGGACAGCTGACTCAAACTGACCAAATGGGTATTTCATACCACAACATGTCATACTCAGTATATAAACTGCAGGGACTTGGCAAGGGGAGGTGTGTGGTATCACTGGTCCAGGACCGGCTTATTGCCAAGGTGTTACAAAGCAGTGCTTACAAGATGTCAAGGGCTTTCTTTGTACAAGAAGCTGTGAGAAGACACTGCCAGGACAGCTGACTCAAACTGACCAAATGGGTATTTCATACCACAACATGTCATACTCAGTATATAAACTGCAGGGACTTGGCAAGGGGAGGTGTGTGGTATCACTGGTCCAGGACCGGCTGGGCATCAGTCAGCAGGTGGTCAGGGGTTTTATCACTTTCTTAATGTTGTTGTTTTCCTTTTCATTAGATTATTATTAGTATTATTAGTAGTATTATTTTCATTACATACATATTAATACTATCATTATTATATTTCTATTATTAAACTGTTCCTAATTCAACCCAAGAGTTTTCTTACCTATTTTCCTCCAATGCTTTCCCACATCCCACTGGGGAGCGGGGGATGTGAGCGAGCGGTTGTGTGGTGCTTAGTTGCTGACTGGAGTTAAACCGCAACAAAGTTACATGTCAAAATTGACAATCAAAACCCGATTTATTTTTTAAAAAAACACACAGTATGTTCCTAAGTTTTGGAAATGGTAGTTTCAATTAAGTTTCAAAGACTTGATATTTTTCAGAATTTAGAGTGTGTTGAATGTAGTTTCTGCAGCACTACAGGCATCAGCATAATCTTCCAAGGGCCCTGCTCTGCATCTGAGCTTAAAACATGCATGTACTGTTGGTCAAATACGTGAAAAGAATATGCATGTGATTAGACCAAGTGTTGCAAACCGGCAACTTGGCTATTTGTCTGTTGTGACGTGACAAACCTATTTATTGTGATATTTAGAGGCCTCATTATTTTTAAAAAAAAAAAAAATCATTATTAGAATAATTGTTCTGGGAAAAAGTGTTTAAAACTTTTTTCCTGCTATTAACCTAATAGAATAACTTTATCAAAAGTATGTAATACATGTTGTTCTTGTGCCTTACCTTGATTTGGACATCAGAAGTTTAAATACTTAAGAAGGTTTTGTGATTAGATTAGCTTCCTGGAGACCTGCTCTGTCTCAAACCAGAACTCTCTTCGTGGGGAAGAAAGACCCATAAGCAGAACCAGATAACAAACACCTTGTGAAATACTGAAGAAAATGGGGAACTCTTACTGGAAACTCTCAGACTTAGCAATGATGCAAACACACATATATATACACATATAAACATATATAGATACATATGGGTATACCAGCTAGTATTTGCAGAACTGGGATGTGGATTTCTTGGCCTCAAAACCTCAGGTGCTGCACACTAAGGGACTATGCCTACTCATAATGTTAACCGAACCCGTTAAGATTTCTAGTGTTGAAGTTGTGCATACAACCTTGCTGGGTCTGTAAAGCAAAGTAGAACAGATTCAGCATTTAGTTAAGATAGTGCTCTACTGTCGTCAAATTACAGTAATGAGATTTTGGCTTCTGATACAGGCAGTCTGGAGTGACAGAAGTGTCAGCCACGAAATGTTCATCTCTGTCCTGATTGGCTTCCTTCTACATTCCTCTTATGGAAGAACAGTGATCAGCACTTGGCCATAAAGAGGCAAAATTATCTTCCCTCCATTTTACCCTTGGGAACAGACAGAAAATGAGCTGGAATAAGAAGAGGGAAGCAGCTATACTCCTCACGTGGGTTTTAAAGACAGAACAGACAACATATGGGAGGCTCTGGATCAGTTGTTGAGGAGCGCAGGAATCCCATTTTAAATTCTGCAGTGCTGTGCGTACTACAGGGGAAAGGAAGGCATGTGCAAACTGCCGTCTTCCCTAAGCACCAGAATGCAAAAAGAAAGTCCACTTAAAAATGAGATGCAGAGGTCAAGAAAACAAGACTCAGGGAGACAGACACAAATTACCGAATGTCTGGATTGCTGTGGGATTGATAGCCTGGGGAAAACTTGGGGGTGGGCGATAACAGGGTATTAAACTTGATGGTGATACTGGAGGAGAAACTACAGACTCTAACTCTAGTGCTGCAACCCAGACTGCAATTTGATCTCAGCCAGGTTTTCTAGCAAGAACCCCTGTGATGGGAGCTAAAATTGCATCACTTGAGGTTTGTGAAAGTTGGCACACACCAGGGGTGACCAGAGGGAATTGAAAACAGGAATATGGACAAAGAAATATGGTCCCTCTCCCCTGAATAATCTGAGGACAATTTCATGCCTTTTTGGAGTCTGAGTAAAGCTTTTTTATTATTTAAGGTTGGCAATACTTCATTCTTGTCCTACTCACTTTATTAGAGTAATAAACACTGATCATCAAAAACAAAGCTGAAAAATACTTCTGGAAATACCACACTGTGTAAAAATTCCCACCTACTTCATCCCATGAGAATCTTCACAAAAAACAAGCGGGTAGAACCGAGCTGTGAGACAACACCTGTGTGGAAGGTGTGCTTGCTTGACACGGGGATGAGCCCCTTTCCTCAGGCTTTGATTACCACCACGTGCCTTGCTGCTTATAGTCTTCCTCTAATGGTCCAGTGTCCTGGTTTTCTTACCTAGTTTTATTCCATTTAACTCAGTTATCTACAGACAAGTGCATTTCTTCTGATACACTCTGGCGTACATGGAGATCCAAGTCCTTTATCTAAACAAAGTACAAGTGAAAGCATACATCCTTTCTACAGCTTATCCTTAATTTCCTGTCCCTCTGTAGCTGTTTATGAATTATCTATGAATTGCTGTTAAAGCTGAGAAGCAGTTAGGCTACATTTGTATTAAATATGCCATATTGTTGTCTTATAAACTAACACATAAAAATGGGTGATTATCTGCCTTCTTAGTGTCCATATTTTAAGGCAGGGGTTGTAAGAGTTGTTGTTAACGCCCCCTGTTAAGGCAGGGGTTGTAAGGTTGACAGAATAAGATTTCTGTCACAGGGAGAGCGGGTATTTAAATAGATGCCAGCACGTTTATTTCCTGTGCCTGGCTGCTTCCCTCAGTAGGTGATGGAAGTTACCTAGGGCCTAGCGAGATGGGGGAAACTGAGCATAAAAGGTAGGTCCTGAATGTCGGGGTGGAAACAAAATTGAAGGGGAAGCAGCAGTGGTGGGCTGGAGGCAGCAGACCAAATTGACGTTTAATGGAAGGGTGCAAGGAGCCAGTGCCAGCGGAAGAGTTTTGTCCTGTGGGTGGGATGACAGGGGACTAAGCTGCCCCTTTTCCGTATCAAGCACAAAAGGAAATATTTCCAGCGTCTTCTTTTTCCCTGTTGAAGGACTTGACAGGCCTGCAGGTACCAGAGGGCTGCCAC